>NW_004949101.1:11188183-11250279 GCF_000317375.1 Microtus ochrogaster | reverse complement strand
TAGATAGATAGATAGATAGATAGATAGATAGATAGATAGATGATAGATAGATAGATAGATAGATAGATAGAGAAATAGATAGAGAAATAGATTGAGTAATTGATTGATTATTTGATTGATATATTGATTGACTGATTGATTGTGTGCTAGGGATTGAACCCAGAGAATTGAGCATGCTACGCAAGCACCAATCCCTACATTACACTGCAGACCTCTGCACATAATTTTTTTTCCCATCTTTTCCTCCTCATTTGGGTAGCAAGGCATTCCTGTGGGTATGCTGGTTGGGAGCCAGGAGCCCCACTGCTATGCTGAAGCAAGTGTTTATAATTTCCTGTTTCAGAATCAGTCTTTTAAAAACTCTCCTGAGCACTATAAAATTTCATCCCCTCACCCACAGGCTGTGTTGGTTAGTATAGCTGCCATTCCGATGCAGCTGAAACCCCCCAGCAACGTGTGTGGGTTTCAGAAGAAAGACTTTCAGCTCCCAGCCATGCTTTGGTCACCAACCTGCCTGCTCAGATCATATGATTCATGCATGCCCGGTATCATATCCCTTTCTTCGTCCCCTGTTATTCCCCCACTGAAACATTTGATATCATCTTTCTGGTCAGTCAAGGAATCCTGACTTTTGCCTCACAGCTCTGATCTACATCGTCGCTGCTTTGAGTGTCAGCCCTTTTTCTTAGATCTGCAAGCATCTGGCACATATTATATCCTACAGTCTTCCCAGGCATTCTTAATTCCTTTTTAAAATAAATTACTTTAAAATTTTTCATTTCAAGATTCCAGTTTGTTCAACTCCTGTGTCTTACTTAAGGCAGTTTATTGGCTGTCAGTTTCTAACTTTTGCTTTTCATATGCCACTTAGACGAGAGAAGGGATACCTGGGTAGAGTCTCTGAGCTGCTGAGTATTTTTAAAGTAATATTTCTGTATTAACTGAATCATGTAATACCTATGTCCAGTCCAAAAACTGGTCACACAGGACTGAGGGTATAGTTCAGAAGTTAAGCACTTGCTTGACATTTGTAAGGTCCCGGGTTCTAGCCCCATCACGCAGAAATTCACATATCTCAGCAAAGAATGCTTGATCAGCTGCAGTGTTGCTCCCTCCAGGTAAAGTGTTACAAGGCAAGAAGAGATCAAACAGATTGCTTGCTTTTTTGGTTATTGCTGACTCACATTAATCTTATCGGCAATTAACCTGCTATTATAAACAAATCTGCATCCCAGAAGAGATGGCGCAGGGGAATACTGCTTAACTATTAGTGTCTCTCCTTTTCATTCAGTCTAGAGAAATGGAATTTCGATGCCTCCTTGGGGTCGATGCTAAATGACTGCTCAGCTAAATTTACGGCTTGCTGTTTGATCAACAAGAAAGGTATATTTGACCCTTTTGCCGTTGTTCTTTCGTCCTGGTGATCCCAGGGTAGAGGGATCTGTATATCTGCTGACTCACTTCTTGCCTTCCAAGGTGGTAGGTCCATTTTTGTACTTGAAGGGTAAGGCGATTTTCTTCCAAAGGGACATGGTCCACACTGACCAGCTGGCCTCAGCTTCCCTTTCACTTCTTTTATTCATATGTCACTAGTTCCAGATTTTTGAACTTGGAAGACAAGTTACCACCGTCTGCAGACTTGGGTTGGTGGTTTCTGCCTTATATTGGGCAGCTCTGGAGGAAATGAAAGTCTCTCTGATGCCTCCCTGAGGCCAGAGTTCAGTACTGCACCCCTGCCTCCTTTCTGTTTTAGAGACTGCTCTGCCCTCAGACAAGCATGGCTGAATTCCCTTTCTATGGAGAGTGTGGCGCTAAGCCGTTCGTCTTCTTTATTTATATTTCTCTGTTGCACAGCCTCAGAGAATATGACTGGGGGATACAAAAGAGTGAATTTCTTAAATTCCCGTGCAGTTATTAGAGGTTGCTCTGATGGCTAGCCATAGATAAATCACACTGTGACTTTTTTATTGATAGATGGAAAGCAGAGGGAGATAAATACCAGAAAGCCTGCTGGGAAGAACACCACTAAACTGGGTTCATATGAGGTAGTCCATCAAACTTTTTTTTTATTTTAATGAGAAAGTCCATTATAATTTCTTTGTGAGAAGATTTTTACTAGAAATCAAAATCATATTCCTGGTTCATGTTTGAGAAATTCCTGAACATGATAGGCATTTCTAACTTGACTGTCCATGCGTTCCCCAAACATCATCAGCGGTTACTATGGCACTTTTGTTCATTTACTCGGCAATATTTTCTGAACAAGCTGCCGTTTACCCAGAAAACTCTGTTCTGGCGCTGTAGCTACAGCAGTAAATAAGTTTGTTTCTGCTCTCAGTTTGACATGCTGAGGATACCCTATTCAGACAGTAGTATTTTAAGAGACATGTTTCACATAGGAGCTTTTTAAAACACAACTTAGAAAAGAACTCGGGAGGCTATAAAGATGGCTCAGCTAATAAAGTGCTTGCATTGCAAGCACAAGGACCTAAATTCAATCTCCGGAACCCACATGAGAAACATGAAATGATGGTGACACATGCTTGCAATTCCAGTGCTTGGATGACAGAGACAGGGGGGCTAGGCCTCACTGGCCAGCTAGTCTATCCTAATTGATGAACTCCAGGCCAATGAGAGACCCTGTCCCAAAGGAAGCAGATGGCATTCCTGAATTCCTGGCATTCCTACGCTTGTCCTCTGGCCTCCAGACATATAAGCACCCAAATGCATGAGCACCCATGCGTGCCCAGGCACATGCGCATACACACAAACACACACATAAAAAAATCAGCATATGAAATTAATCTGATAGTAGGTTTCTTGTACCCACCTACAGCAAGATTACTATATCATGAATGAATATATTAAGAAACATCCTTGGTCACCTAGACTAAACAAACAAGTATGATATGACTTAGTACAAATTTGTCTTCATTTACTTGACAATCACTAGATGATATATATCCCTTAAATATAGTTTTGTATTTGAGCATCTGTCTTCATAGGGTTATCTCCCTGTCTAAACCACTTCTTACCAATGGAGAAAGAACGAGGCATCAAAAAACATGACACCAGAGGGCCAGAAAACTTACCCTCCTATCTGAACTTCATGCGACAATGCAAAAACAAGGTGGCCAGGAGAGAAAATGCAGTATTTTTGTACTTTGGTCCCCTGTAAGCTCTCCACTATGGGCCATCACTCAGGGATTCGGAAAGGTTAGCTCCCGAGTCCCTACTTTTAGAATTTGACTTCTGTTTATTATTTAACATTGGTCTCACCTCCCTTGAAGGTTTATGGCATGGCTTTATAATTACCTATCTACCCATTTCTTCCTTAGTAAAAACGGAAGCCCCAGAGATCAGAGACTAATGCTCTTGATTCCTTAGTGCCCTGCATGCACCAGGTATACAGGAGTGAATGAGTGGCTGGGGATATTCCTGTTTCGTTTCAGAGAAGTGAATTCCACCCATTTACGTAGTTCTGCCTTTTATTGACCAAACATTTCAATCAGGAAAAGTGCAATAACTGTTCCATAGCCCTGTAGGTAGATTCATCCTAAATATTGGAATAAAATTGTATATGAAAGCAGTGCCTTGGCTCACCCCCACTGGCTACCAAACTACAGCAAACAATTAATATTCTGCTATACTATTTCATCATCTGTGAGCCAAGGGTTAAAATGATAATGGAGAACAGAGAGTTCTCAAGAAAAGTAATACTAAGAGCAGAATTATATTGAGATTTAAAGTCATTAGCTAAGAGTGATTTAAGTCACTTTCCTATAATGAAATCATTTAGCACACAAAATGCATACATTTAAAGCTCTCTATCATTTATTAGTATCAAATGGTATTTTTAATCATTGCCTATACATACACTGAGTCATTAATTTGTGCCTTTGGCTAGCCCTTGTCTTAAGAACCACATACCGCTTTATTAGGATGGGCATGCAATGTACGTGCTGTCCATATTGACTTGGCTCTCCATTAAATGTCCTCTAACTGCCAGCAGCCAGCATCTTCTGGCTTTAAATCTAGACTTTAGCATGCTGTAGCATATCAGCCTAATTTATTGTAGGAAACCCAATGTATGTACCCAACTGAATGGCTATTCCTCCATACTTTCTCATGAACTAAACACTCATGGACAGTAGCTCTGTACTCGATATTCTGCAGAATGTATAAACAATGACACTCAATGATCACAAAGACAAAAACAAATAATTGACTAAATGTCTGATAGATGCTATGCTCAACCCTTGGCTTAGGTTAATTCACGTAATCTCTCTGGAAACATCTGGAGTTCTTGTCTTTCTGAATGTAAAGTCCACATTTTACATTTTCCCCTCTCCCCATGAGTTTTTCACATTTACATATAATCCATTGAGACCCTTCTACACAGTGGTTCTCATCTTTCCTAATGCTGTGACTCTTTAAGAGAAACCTTTATGTTGTGGTGACCCCCAACAAGCTGGGCAGTGGTGGCACAAGCTTTTAATCCTAGCGCTCAGGAGGCAGAGGCAGGCAGATCTCTGTGAGTCTGAGGCCAACGTGGTCTACAAGAGCTAGTTCCAGAGGCTGCAAACCAGCTGGACCACTTGAGCTCTATGACCTTGAACAACTCACCTGAACTGAACTGAACTGAACTGAGCCTTGGTGTTCACACATGTTAAAAGAAAGTGAGGGCTGCTACAAATGCCAAGTGGCCCTAAGGATCTCCTGCTGTGAGTACAGTTACCTCTAGGATGCTGAAAGAGAAAAGCAGATTCCTGGCTTCCTTTAGCCAATGAAGCCACAGTATATTTCTGGAGTTCTTGATTGCAGGTTATTTGAAGAGGATATGCCTCTTCTCTTCTTTATTGTTTTGTCTGTTTAGAGAACCAACAGGCCATGATATCACACTGCTTTTTAGCTTTAGCAGCATGCATGATAAATTGGGAAGATATATCAGGAGTATTTGATGTTTTATTTAGGGGAAGGTTTTTAAATGCCTTTGATAGTGTTTCTACTTTGGGAAGGGCCTCATGATTCTTAGAATGATATTTAGATTCCCAAAGAGGCTCAGTTTTCACTTAACTAAACACTATCCCACTCTTAACTTATGCATTTTAAGATCCCTTGAGGAGGAAAAAATAAAATACAAAAAAGATTGGTTTTCTGTGTAAAAGAAATGTTCTGAAAGCTGCTCAGTGAACAGTTACCCAAACCGCATCTGTTGGTAATGTTTTGCACTCAGCTTTCTGCTGAGAGGTATGGGATGGAGTTAGGTTTCTGATCAGATATTTGTTTTGTGCATGTGTGTGTGTGTGTGTGTGTGTGTGTGTGTGTGTGTGTGTGTGTTTGTATGTGCATAGAATATACAAGCAAAGACATGTAAATACAGGGTCTTTCTTTAGCTTAACTTGGTACTTGATTCTTACATGTATTCAAAACATTTAGCTTCATCTATAAGCTAATAAACATAAAATGGACATAGGCAAGTCTTATGAACAGCATACTGTCCCAAGGTTGCCTGCACAGCAAGATCCCTGTCAAACATGGAGGCAGTTTCCCAAGATATTGTATACAGCAATGACCTCAGTCTGCTTTGGGGGAATGTTCTGCAGATCTAAGCCTAGAAGGCAAATGATCATGCAGAGAAAAAGTTCTGAAGCCCCATATTCTGTCCACATTACTACTGGGTGAGAGTTGTCATAGTCCTATCTGTTGTAGTTAGTTTTATATTTAATCTCTATAGCAACATACTGAGTGGTAGATTCTATTTTCCACACTTACATAGGAGAGTGTTTGGTCAAGATATTTTAAGGATCCTAAGGTGTTAATTGCCACTCTCCTCTGCATGAAGGGCCTTATACTAAGATAAGGGGTAGTGACTAAAATGCCTGGCATTTTGTTCGAGCTAAATTTGGGGGGGGAGGGAGTGGTTATAGCCAAAATCAGGTTACCAGACTTTATCCTCTTTTCCAGTATTTAGAACCTGTGAGAACAGAGGGCTGCAGAAATATGTGTAGTCAGGCAGAGAAACTAGGACCCCTTAGGTCTGACCCTTCAGAGGAGCAGAACCTGCCTCAATGAGCTTACAATCTTGAGACATAGAAAACTCAACTTGGCTGGGGACATGCATGCCAATCTTAGAGAAGAAATCTAGTAGAAGACTGTGTTATGATGCTCTCTGCCTGTTTCCTACCTCACAGAGCACTATAAGGGTGGTGGAAGGGGCAAATAAAGGGTGTAGGGACTATTGAAGGCCATTTTCTCAATATCAGTCATGTGAAAAAGTGGAGATTCCTATTTTGTGAGACAAGATGAGAATTGATGAGCCCTCCTTAGGAAGAAAATCATTTCCTCCAGTTTCTGCTTCTGACTTAGTACTAAAGATGCTGTGGTCAGGCAGAATGGATTTAAAGGCTAAGTCAGATAGTATCTGGCTACAGGATGAGGACAAGGGTCAAAGGTGTGTGTTGGGGAGGGGAGGGGGGCAATGGACAATTGTTTCTTGTAACAATGGCTCTATCTAGTATTCTAGAATCCTTTTCTTGAAGTTAGCCAAAATTTAGTCTCTCAGGAGTCCTGTTTCTCCACCTACAGTCTTATTTGCAGCCTTTGTAGGATACAAGAAAGCAAAGATGCCCCATGTACGACAGCTAAAGCAATGCCTGCCCATCCCTGCCCCTGTTGCCTCCACAAGAAATGGCCTGATCCCACTTAGGATCTACAAGTTTTTGTTTTCTACCCTGGGCCAGAACTTCAATGGCCTTTATAGAAGGGGTCCTCATACCTCATATTTCTCTTCTTTCTTTTTTTCTTTTGCCTTCTCTTGTTTAGACTCATAGACTTGAAGATGTGGCATAGACCTATAGGACTGTATTTTTACAAGGAAGAAATCCGATGGCCCAGACATAACTCCTCACCATGGTGGCTAGCAAGTGCTGAAGCCAGTGCTGCCACTGGCTAAACCTCAGTGCCTCTTTACTCCTGGCAACACTACCCCATCTCTTCCAGATTTTCAGTCTTGGCATTGTTCTTTCTTCTGATAAGAATCTCCCTACCTGTTCTTACTTCAGAGGTCTTTGGTCTCAGATAATGAACAACCTCAAAACTGGATAGAAAATCTGCTATGGTTTGAACTATCAAACAAAGATTCATGAATAGTTGTGTTTTTTTTTTAATTAAATGGCCATTTGAGTGTTGCATATGGTTTCTTTTTAAAAACAGCTGTGAATTGTCTTGGATAAAAAAGATTTATTAGTTTAAATTTTTAAGTTAATATTGAACAGTCAAATCACAAAAAAAGAGAAGATAATTCAAAGAACCAAATGAGCATTTAAACTCTCCCAAATAAGCCGGGCGATGGTGGCGCACGCCTTTAATCCCAGCACTCGGGAGGCAGAGGCAGGCGGATCTCTGTGAGTTCGAGACCAGCCTAGTCTACAGAGCTAGTTCCAAAACCACAGAGAAACCCTGTCTCGAAAAACCAAAAAAATAAAAAAATAAAAAAATAAACTCTCCCAAATAAATAATCTCTTCTCCCTTCTGTGTCCTCCCTGCTTTTTCTCTAACTCTCCCCAACTGTCTCTACTACTTTCTGTACATTTAATACAATTTCTGTACATTAATGCATAATGCAAGCATGGCATGATTAAGTACTCCCTGTGGACCTACTATGGACAGGGGATTGCCATTGTTGTTTGGACTCTATGTTCCAGATTTTTGTGATTGACCCGACTTGGACCAGGTGTCCAATCAAATGGGAAGGTATGCAGTGTCATGGAAATGTATTACAAGCTAGAGCTACACAGATTAATTGAGGGATGAAGCCAGTTTCAAGTCAAACTCTATGGAGTTGGTAAGTGAGGTTGCTCAAACCTGTATCCCCAGTGCCCAGAAGAATTCTATTTCAATGATAAATAATAAAATTCCATATTTTGTAAAGCACAGACACATATATGCCACCCCCCGAAAATATTATATTGGGTATAACATCTTCTGCTTTAGAGGAAAAAAATGTGTTAGGAAACTTAATAAAATCAGAAACAAGCACCTTTTACATCCTCTTGAATTCATACTTTCATGGCTCTATAGTACAATACTTCCTTATAAAATTTATTGAATAATTGTTGCTCCTTCGATACGTTTCAGGCACAGTTCCAAGCAATGGGAATAAACAGAGAACACAGCACTATGATAAAAGCTACTTTCCAGTAGAGAACAATTGACAATGTTGTGAACAAAATAATACAGGACAGGGGATAGTCTAATAGCACCACAAGCTATAACAGTGGTTTAGGAAGAGTAAAGACAGGATTCTCTGAGAGGTGACACTTGGCACTTAAGCAAAGACAAAATCATCTCAAGGCTCAATGATGAAGCAGTCACATTGACATCTGATTCCATCACTGACCACCAGCAAAACCAAACTAGACTGTGATCTCAACAATATAGGTTCATCTTCCTATTGTCATCTCATCTTTCTCCGAGATTCCAAGACCAATGATACCTACTGTTACAGACACAGAAAGAAAATAATAAAATTCTCTATGTCCCATAGTAGCAGGGGACAGAGATGATCTGGGCCTTGGTCCCAGTCTTTCTTCCTCAGGCTCATTTTGTTTCTTACCATGACTATACTGTGGACCCAGAAATACTGACAGATGAGTTGGGACAAGCATGGCCTCTGTAAGCTGAAGTACTCTGATTAATACAAAACCTAAAAGCTCTGCACTGAAGATGGAATTACGTGGCAAGTTTCCTGTTCAGCCTAAGCTTCACACTTAGAATTCTTCCTGTATTCATTAATACACGGGCACCAGAAAGGCATACCTGGTACAGTGGGAAAAGATGCTGCTCTGTGCCCCAATCAGCCATCATATTTAGCTATGTCAAAATTTCCTTAGGCACAAAAGGGGAGGGAAAGAGGTAACTTCTGTCTCTGCAACCACTAATTATAACTTGTTTCTCAGTCACCAAAGGGGACCAAGGTAAAGTTGAGTCATCTTTGGCCCAATGGGAAGGTAAACTTTAAGAATTAGCATTTAATTGGATGATGGAATACAGGAATGTACACCGATCAGAAAAGAGAAAAAAAAAACTGAGTCTAAATGTGTACTTGGAGTACCACATGGTACCACTGCATCCACAAGCTGAGCTTTAAGTTCTCGTCCTCATTTCACTTGTTCTAGTCTTCTTTTGCTCAGATACTCTAGGAATCTAGTCTGTCTTCCTTCCTTTCTTTCTTCTTTCCTTCCTTCCCTCCTCCCTCCCTCCCTCCCTCCCTCCCTCCCTCCCTTTGACATCTTTCCTTCCTTCCTTCTGTCCTTCCTTTTTTTTTAACTTAACACTAGTCTCATTCTTTTTTAAATTAACAATTGATTCAATTTTTTTTATGTATTATTAAAGTAGAAGTTAGCTCTTTACCTCAAGACTTGAGATTCACAAGAGGTAGACCTTTCATGCTCCCAATTGGTATCCTCCCAATTGACTAAAAACTCTGACCCCATAAATCAGAGCTGGCCTCTTGGTGAAATGGATAAGGCTCCTTTTGAATCATTGCTGATGTACTTCTTTTGGATTTGACTGGGTGGGGATGCAAATGAACTACATCCTCTATAAGAAGACTTGCATGGAGCATTCCTATCCATCCTGAGACCATACACCTGCTACTCAGTTACATAAGCCAGAGAATTTAGCCAAAGATCATTCCTGCTGCCACCACAGGCTTCCCAATGCCTTTCCAGTCAAAATTGGAGCCCTACATGAAAGAACTGGATGCCTTCATCCGAAAAGGGCATCTGTAGCATGAACCTTGTCTTTCCAAGGAAGCTGAACCATCACAGACCCAAATACTATGTAAATTCTAGAGAAAAAAAAAGAGGAAGATGATTTTTTTTTTCCCTCAGAACATTGAACATTAAGGATAAGTATGACTCTCTGGTTTTGAACTAGAAAAATAAATGCAAACACTTTATTGTTTTGTGATATTTTTCTATTTGATGAAATTTTTCTTAGACCAATCTTAGTAAAGGCAAATGTAGTTGAAGCTTTTTCTCTGTCTCTCCAGACATGTTTCACGTTCAATCAAGAAAACCCCGGTTTCTCCTTTAGTTATCAGAACAACTTACAATGCTAGAAACAATTCTTAGCCAGCCTTCTTCCCAGGCAGCACCAGCAAAGAGAACCCAAGGGAGAAGGCACCCGAAAATAACCCTGAAGGCTTTGCCACTATGCTGCCGCATCATGGAAAACAAGCCAGGCAACTGACTGGAAGCCCTTAGAGCCCTCTCCTTTGTCAGTCTATAGAGTACCAAGGAGCAGCTGGTTCCCAGGCCACCCAACTAGGCATATTCCAAGAATGCTCTGATTTCAGGCTGAATGATTTTTAGACTCAGTTCTGACATCAGACGGTAGACTTCTGAAGATCAACCCCTGGGTAGATGGCCTGACTACTTTTTCAGGTCCTATACCAGTCCAAAGTCAAAACATAAAGTCTTCTCAATTATTTAGTTAGACTGCTGTTTTACCCTGGGTCCATCCAGAAGCAGAGCCTGCTTGAAGACTGTGAATAGCTGCAATTAATCAGGACAGTGGTCTTAGGAAGTGCTGGCAGGTGAGGAAGGGATTTAGACTAGACTTTGAAGGAAGTCATGGAGAGGTCACTTATGAGCAGCGTGACCCTTGCTGAGGCCCATTCTAGCGGAAGCCCCCTCTGGGGAAAGTATACACTATGTGCAAATCCCTTACTTGAAGAGCAGGAAAGCGGGAGTCCTATGCAGCAACCATGGCTACTGGCTGCTCCCTGGGGCATTTGGGCCCCTAGTGCATGTCATGTATTCAGCATCTATGCACTGATTGCGGGGAGGTTAAATAAGTTGCCATATGTCCTTAACCTTTAAAATGACAAGGCTGAGATTCCTTGTAAGAACTGCCTCTAAGACCCAGCTCCAACCACTGTAAGCACCCCCCTTCCCCATTCCTGCATCCCAGTTAGATGGGGATTCTAGTCTCCTGCTGATTTGAGTCACAGCTCAACCTTGCTTACCCCTGTCACCACCACCATATGTCCTGACTCTTTCCTCCCCTTTCCCTTCTTTATTCCTCTTATTCCTGTCTCTCTTGTTGTTGAGTTGACACCAAGGAATTAACTCCTGTCTCTTGGGTATGCCAAGCTTTCTCCAGTGCTGGCTTATCCCTCTCCTTCTCCAGACTCTCTTACCTGAGGCACTGTATCCACTAGCTTCAAGCTGACATTGAATTTCTGAGTTCTTAGACACTCTCAAACACCCGCTTCTCCCACCCACCCCCACTCACATCTGTGTTTCCTCTGCTGGCGAAGCTATATTTTTAAAAATATCAAGCCAATATGTAAGATTAGTGTCACTGGTATTGAGGGATGGTATGGGGCACAGAGAGAGAATAATTATCTCTAGTCTGACAACAAAGAGTGATAAAGAAAGAGAGACATTGCCCTCGGGGTCTTGAAGAGGACACTGTAGCTACCAGCCAAGGCTGTTTTTCCCAGGGGCTAAAACTACAAAGAGGATGGGCAGGCATGCAGGATGCTGGAGGGCTCTGTTGTACATCCCATGTAGCCAGCACTAGCATCAGGGAGTGACTGAGGGACTCTACCCTTTGCAGGTCCCAAACTGAAAATAAAGTCAGTACTCAAAGAACTAAGATGTGGCTCAGTGGTAGAGCACTTCGAAAGCACACATAAAACACTGGTTTCGGGCTGGAGAGATGGCTCAGAGGTTAAGAGCACTGCCTGCTCTTCCAGAGGACCTGAGTTCAATTCCCAGCAACCACATGGTGGCTCACAGCCATCTGTAATGAGATCTGGTGCCCTCTTCTGGCCAGCGAGGATACAGACAGGCAGAACATTGTATACATAAGAAATAAATAAATCTTTAAAAACAAAACAAAACAAAACACTGGTTTCATCCCTAGCACAAAATTCAGAAAAGAAAAACTTAAGCAAGTGGGATAGAAGTCATTGATGGGAAATACTCTGGTATAGATCAAAGAGTATCAAATATATCATTTAAAGGACAAAAAAAATCTGCAGTGTTTTAACAGAAAGTGAATATTAGAGATCTCTTCAGACTTTCTTTAAAATCCCACCTTACATACCTCTCTGGGGAATTTTTGAACCTTCTCAGAATGTCATGACTCTTCTGTGGCCTCGGGGAAAAGTTGAGCACACGTGGCTTAATGATGGGAACAGGTTCTGAAAAAATATCGGGCGTTCTCCATTGTGAATCTCATAGACTGTGCCTGCTCACTTAGATGGAGCTTAGTCACTCTATGCGGGTTCTTTATGTAACCGAGAGACTTGATATACGTGAAATAGATAGGACAACCTTTGGGGGCAACAGGGATTATTATTATTACATAGGTGGTTGGTTCTGAATGGTGGTAAGGACTGATCCCCAAGGCCTCATGAATACTAGGTAGGTACTGTAACACTGGGCCATTCTCATGCTCCAGAATATTGTTTTAGTCAACATTTTTCATAAATGGCAGCATACTCTAAAGTAGTGACATAAAGTATAACACAGTGAATAATATATATTTAATATATATAGTATAACAAACAACACAGTCTTTATTATTTATAGTATATACTATGTATAGTACAGACTATTTAATAGTATACAGAAATATATGCATTGGCCTTTTCTATTGCTGGAAGGCTAGTAGCTTTGTTTACATCATGGATGCCCCAAACATTACCAGGTGAGTACTCGCATTAGTATGGATACACCATTCAGTGCTAATTCCTCAGCTCATTATAATGAATGTGAACCCAGTGATATATGTGGTTTGTTGCTGGTGAAAACATCACCCCTCTGCATGATCACATGAGAAATTCACAAACACGTAAATGACATTTCAAGTATTGGAAGTATTCTGGAGAAAATCCAAGTAAGAACAGAATGTTTGAAAGGACAATGTTCCTAGGTAGGAGTGGGATTTCACATCGGTAGTTTGATTTTGGAACATAACTGAATCTTGCTAGGCCCAAATATGCACACTTTTTTCCCTCGCGGTTTATTTTTTTATTTTTGGAGATCAAGTCTTTCTATATTGCCCAGGCAGTTCTCACACCAGTGGGGCTCAGGCAGTCCACTGTCTGAGCCTCCTTGTCTTCTGGAAGTACAAACAGATGCTTCCATGTCTGGCATTATCCACTTTTTGGAAATACAAACTGGACTTAATTTGGTGGCTGCAGACACTGGTACAAGCATTAGAGAATTCCTTTAAAAGCAAATGGTGATTTTTCAATTGTTGCCCGACCCTAAGCTAAGCGCACTAAGTATACAATTGTTCCCATACTCACCCAGGTCAGGTGCAGTGAAAACTCAAATTTCCATTTAGAGACAGAAAAGGTGATACTCTGAGGAGCCATGAGGAATTTCTCAGAGATCTGATTTCCTTTCCCTCAGAGGTCTTGTAGCGCGGGTTCCTAGTCAGTGCATGCTGCTACCTTAGAGCAGCCTCTGTGCAAGTGGCCCAGTGAGAGGCCCCCAAAGCCTTTCCAGTGGCCAGGCTCCTCAACTGCGGGATTTTGATGTTTGCAGGCCAGCCCCACCTGACCGCCAGAGCTGGGGCCTGCGGCTGTTTTTCTGACTTTGATTGCTCAATCTGCAATCATGATCCCAGGGCTAGCTAGGCCTACGGAGTCCTAGAAGAGCAGGCAGGGGGGCTCTGGAGCAGTCCTCCTCCTGTGTTTGCTATTAGCAACCCGGGGAGTGATGCCAGCGGCCTCAGTGCTCAGTGGAGCCAGCAATCGCAGCGGGGTGGTCTGGGGGCCCTGGCAGTGAGCTAGAGAAACATCTCTGTGAAGCTGTTGCTGGAGAAACAGGAATGCCCAGCCATCAAGCTGAGCCTCAATGAGGACCAAGCCTGGGACCTCGGGATGTGGCCTCGCTCAGGGGAAACCCAATGCCGACTACCAGGTTTCTCAGAATGGGCATTTTGAACAACAATGCTGTTGTTCTTCTTTCCTCCAGGCAGCCTAGCTTTGGGCTAGGATCAGGACACGCCTCAATGGGGTAGGCTAGCAGGGCAGGTGCAATTGCGGGTGGGGGGCTCAACAGCTATTAATTCTGTGATTTATGGGCATTCTAGCAGAGTCCCCTGAGCCTCGCTGTGTTCAACACTAGATCTCCTTCCTCACAGAGAGCTTTAAAACCCACAGCTCTGAAATCCCTACTGCCTCCTATTGGCCACACAATTATCCAGCAGTCATTGCGTGCCAACTGCTTCACCAGGCAGCGGGCAAACAGATGAACATAACAGGCGAGAGCTCTTCATGGAGTAATATTGTAAAGACAAGAGATAGACATCAAACAGACAGAGGGACAAGAAAAATAACAGACAGAGACAGGGACTGTGTTGGAAGTTAAAGTAAGGTGAGAAGATAGCACTTGTGTTGGGGAAGATCTTTCTGCAGAGATGTTTAAGTTGATGCCAGATGCTGAGAAGGGATTGGACACGAAAAGATTGGGAGAGCATTTCGGTTGATGTGAAGCCACGGGCTGGACCAAGTCTGATGTGTTGGAAGAACATCAGTTCATCAATGCTGTTGGAAAGAACTCTTTTTTTTTTTTTTTTTTGGTTTTTCGAGACAGGGTTTCTCTGTGGCTTTGGAGCCTGTCCTGGAACTAGCTCTGTAGACCAGGCTGGTCTCGAACTCACAGTGATCCGCCTGTCTCTGCCTCCCGAGTGCTGGGATTAAAGGCGTGCGCCACCATCGCCCGGCTTGGAAAGAACTCTTAGAAAAGAAGCAGAGGAGCCAGGGTGTGTGAGCCTCGTGAGAAGTCTGACTTTGGATGAAGACACCAGAAGGTCAAAGAATTTGAAGACTTCTTAGATTCTGATGTATCTTTTTACAAGAACACTCGGGAATGGAGTGGAACAAGAGTGAAAACAAACCTACTGGGAGACAACTGCAGGACCAGTTGTGCCTGTGGGTGAGAAAACAAGCACAGAAAGGAGGGCAGCAAGACTTACTGAGAGTGTCCTGCGGGACAGAACTGGGCAGCAGGGAAAGCGCCATCAGTCCAGGCCACTAGAGAACCCTATCTATCCTCACTCCGTCACACCCAGTGAAGAACGGAAGCTGAATCTACCTCCTAAAAATGGCAGCATTTTGTGTATTTGAGTTCAAGTGAAACTCACAGGAACGCGAGGACACAGGATGGAACTGGGAACAGTCAAGTGTGGATATGGTGTCAGCTGGAAGATACTGTGCACCTGATCCCCACCTGGAGTAAGAATTGCCTCTAGTCCTGCTTTGAAGCAGGGGCGGTGGCTTTGGTAGATTTATGTTAATCAGTCTTTGCAGACTGTGCAGACTCCCAGGCATCTTCAGGGGAGGGTGCTCCTGTCAGCCACAGGCAGGGCTCTGCAGAGTCACGAGGGTAAACTCCGAGCCACGGCAAGTGCAGCATCTGGGAAACAGATGCACCTGCCGGTAAAGATTAGCAAGAACACAGTTACGACACCTGCACCATAATGGTTGTAACCTTACAGGGAGGGTGCAGAGGGGCTTGTGGGCTAAGAAATACAAGGAAGCATAAGGCTGAAATTTCTAAATAAGTAGGCTAGCACAAACAGACTGGGACAGGAGAAGCCTCTCACTGCCCACAAACTCTCTTCAAACTCCTTAAACAGTCAACCTCCAATACGCACTCAGGTTATAGGTCTTCCATTTGCCTTACTCTTGTCTCCAGTGGTTTTCTCTGAATATCCATTTATACAATATACAAAATGAGGATTCGGCATCTGTTCCTGCAAACAAAAAAAAATATGAGAATAAATGTAGTTCACTAACAAGGAGTGGTAGGCATTTGCAAGGCCTAATGAGGTTGGTGATGTCCTGCAACTGTGTACTTTCTTCCAATGTAGATCCATGGCTTTTGAAATAATAATACAGGCAATAAGGCCTTTCTTAATCTGACCGTGTCTATCAGCTAACTCGTCCTACATGCTGTTACTTACATTGGGAGGAGAGATAACATAAATATGTGAATATCTGTTTTCCAATGGATGGTCTTAGGTGACCTCTGATAAAGGGTCATTCAACTCTCAGAGGTGTTGTGACCCACAGGTTGAGAACTGCTACTCTAAACCAATCAAATTATAATTTCTGGAGTGGTTTTAAACTCTTTTGTGTTAGTGTAATTTTAGATTTGCACAAGGTTAAAAAGATGGTATGGTCTGGCCTGGTCAGAGGAACCTAATCAAAGAAAACACCCATAACTATATGCAATGCAAGGCAAAGAGCCGTTGTGGGAGGAGAGGACGGGAACCTCAGGGAACACTGTTAAGGAAACTCTGGCCGAATGATAGTGATCTTTCACAGAGGAGGCTCTTGCCATCTCCATTCCTAATAGCACCAACAACTCAAGTAGGCTTCTGATTTTAGGGAGACCAGAAGGGTAAAATTTTCCACTCAAGAATAGAAGTGGGTGGCCTGATCTTCATAGTGAATTCCAGAACAGCCAGGGCCATGCAGAGAGACCCTGTCTCAACAAGACAAAACAAAGACAGAAGCAGTCACCTGCATGAAAAAGTCTAGGCCACTCAAAACATATTCTCAGGCTGGTGAAATGGTTCAGCAGATAAAGGGGCTTGCAGAAAAGCCTTATGACCTGAGTTCAATTCCCGGGACTCACATGGTAGAAGAAGAAAATCAGCTCTTACATTCTGTAGTATTAGGAGTGGCGGGGCTGCATCCCCGGCACCCAGCCGCCCGCACGGCTAGCTTTACCAGAAATAATTACACGGACACTGTATTCTTTTAATCACGGCTTGGCCCATTTCTATCTAGCCTCTTCTAGGCTAACTCTCGCACCTGGACTAGCCCATTTCTAATCATCTGTGTGTAGCACCCCAAGGTGCGCTTACCGGGGAAGATTCTAGCCTACGTCCATCCTGGGTCGGAGCTTCATCGCGTGTGCCTCAGAGAGCAGAGCTCTCACCTCTGCCCACAAGAGTGGAGCATCGTGTCTCTCTGAGGCATCTGCCCCCGAGAGGAGAGCTGTTGAGTCTGACCTCACTTCCTCTTCTGCCCAGCGTTCTGCTCCGTTCACTCCTCCCACCTACGTTCTAACCTATCAGGGCAAGCAGCTTCTTTATTTAATTAACCAATGGCCTTCCTCCATCAACATTCTTTGACTTGCATGTAAAGGACCCTGAGTTCAAGCTCTAGCACCGCAAAAGAATTACTAGTAATAAATAATTAGATACCTAACCCATCTGCATGCTTATGACTTGTCTTGCACCTTTAGCAAGACCAACCTAGCCTTGTTCATTTTTGATTCTTGGCAACACAGAAAAAGTTTCTGATCCTGAGAATTTAGATGAGCTGCGGACTGTGTCTTAGTAAATAAACGTTCACTTGAGTCTCATTGTTTACCAAGATACTGTTTGCAGGTTTCTCAGCGGTGCATTTCCGTCTTCACCCCAGCCACATCTCCAAATCCAGAGTATGGCATTGAATTCATCAGGTGTCCTGGTGCCAAAACTGCCAGTCAGCTTTCACACACCCTGGCCATTCCCACCGAACTGTTGCTGCTCAATGCATGTTACACATGAATTAGTAACTAAGTAGACTTATGACCCAGTATTATAGCTTGGTTATTTATCACTGCATCCATATTTGGTACCCAAAGAGACCACATAAATCATGCTTTGTTTTTTTTCCCTTCTCCCAACTTGTTCCCATCTAAGCTCATGTTTCTGCTAGGTGTGTTACACATGCCTGTAATCTCAGGCTCAAGAGCTAAGGCAAAAAGATCATTCATCTGAGACCAACTTCGGCTGCATAATAAGACTGGTTTCAAAGGAAGAAATCATCTTCCCATTTATAATATTAGAATGGAATAAAATATGCTAAGTTTCTTTTAAATTAAAATTGCAAGCTTGTCTTTACCAAACCTGACACTTCAGAGCTCTGTTCCCTTCAG
Organism: Microtus ochrogaster; assembly: GCF_000317375.1. Lineage (NCBI taxonomy): Eukaryota > Metazoa > Chordata > Mammalia > Rodentia > Cricetidae > Microtus > Microtus ochrogaster. The sequence continues at coordinate 11,232,310 of NW_004949101.1, read as the reverse complement.
TCCAGGTGGCTGAGTGTCTGATAGCACAGGCAATATCCAGAGAAGCTCATTGGAATTCCTTCTATGTCCTAATAAGATGACTCCACTCAGGCTGGGGGCTGATGGGTAAACTTGGAATTCTAATGAATCCACTCTGGACAGATACCTCTAAGCTATTTCTGAGCTGCCACATTTTGAGCAGAATCTCACACTGGATTTCCTGGTTTACAGCAATACAGAATAGTGAGTATGTATATTCTGTGCACATCTATGGTGATTTGAATAAGAATGGCTCCCACAGGCTCCTATGTTTGGATACTTGGTCCCCAATTGGTGGAACTATTTGGGAAGGATTAGGAGGTGTGGCCTTGTTGGAGAAGGTGTGTCAATTGAGGCAGGCCTTGAGGTTTCAAAAGACTCATGTCATGCCCAGCATTCCTCTCTGTCTCCTACTTATGGATCAAGATGTGAACTCTCAGCTATTCCTGTTGTCATGCCTTTGCTCCACCATCATGAACTCTAACCCTTGGAACCATAGTCCCAATTAAATGCTTTCTTTTAGAAGTTGCCTTGGTCTTGGTGTTTTGTCACAGCTGTAGAAAAGGAACTTAACCAACATCTGTCCATGTATGTGGGGGAGGAGAGTATAAGATAAGAACCAAGGGAAAAAAGAAATGAAAGAGAAGGTTTTTCCCTTGCCCTTGAATATAGGCTAAGTACATGAGCCCAGCAGATTTTGACAGAGGAGAAGAGAGGTGAGTACTTTGACAGGAGCAGGTGAGGGAGGCCTTTGCTATATTCCATGCACGGTCTTCACCCGTGCCCCTGCCTTCATGTATGATGCTCTCACAACCTGAGGAACTCAGCATACTTGCTGAGGAATTTCACCCCCCCCACCCGGATGAGTCTCCTACACTTCCTACCAAATTGCCAGTTTCTCACTTGAAGTCCAAAAAGACTACATGAGCTTAGCTTGGCCTTCTGAATGATTAAGAAGGGATAGAAGAGAGAATAAATAAATCAAGGCCTCATCACTAGTATTGATTCTACTATAATATAGGGATAATTGCCAGTCCCTGGGGATTGCACTCTAGCTAGGACTCATGATATTCAGTCAGTACTAATATTTGTTGACCATATACTATGTTCCCAACCCTATCCTGGCATCTGGTCCCATGTTGACATAAGTGTTGAGGGAATGTGTTCTGGGCATAACCGAGGGGGAAGTTACTCAACCTCCTGCTCCTCATCTCCTTTCTATGTGTAAATGGGGGTGATAATAGGGACCTTCTTAGTTGCATGGCATGCAGCAAAGCCTGCATAGTTCACTCCACTGCTTCTGGGCTCAGAAGTTGGTCTTGGACCACTTACTAAGACCCAAATAACTCCAACTTTAGAAACAAATAGGCAATTGCTCATGAAGAGGCAAGAATCCCACATCCCTCTCAGGTGTTGGGAGAGCTACAGAGATGCCCTTTCTGCCCAGCACTCTCACTAAATGATGGCCATTGGCAGAGTAGTATAGAGATTTCCTATTGGCAGTGGCATCTGGTCTAGCTCAACAGCGTTTGTATGCTGGGATGGTGGGTGTAATCTGAAAAAAATGTGATGGAAAAAAATTCAATTTCACCAATTCCCTTCTTCCTGCCCTAGCCCCCAACTTCAGTTTTTCCTCACAGACCATGATGGGCATTTACTGGAAAGAAATCTCACCTCGAGGAGAATGACAGGCTAAGAATAGAATCGCTGGTTGTTTCTCAGATACTGTATGAAAAATTCAGATTAAGTGGAGCTTCCTTTGTTCCCTTGTCCTATTTTCTTTTATTGAGGATCCAAAGGCAGCGCCATCCATCTCCAACGTGCCTTCCGAGCGTGCTTTGTTTCTGCTCCACTTCCTGCCTGCCGCTCCCTCATAGTGACAGTCGCGGTCTGTAAAACTAATGTAAGAGAATGAAAAGGAATGAGACGGCCAAGTCTGGAGGGCAGAATCGGGAGAGAAGACAATGACACCGTAGCACACCGAGTTATTCTCAGTGTGTCAGTTAGCTTTGGCTGGGTAACAAATGACCCCGAAACTTAGTGAGGTCAAAAGCAATCCATTTATATAGCTCACTGTTGTATAGATCTGCTATTTGGACTGAGTTCATCTCAACTCATTATAAAGTTAGTTAGCAAGATCATTTGGGAGCTAGATGGTCTAGAGTGTCCTTCACAATGATTTTTGGAGCCTACCTCATCATTCACTAGACTAGCTAAGTTCACACACGGTCAGACTACATGGATCCAGAAAGGGATGGAGAACCCCCTCATTCCAGTCAAGAGTCATTTCCATGGGTTGTTTTTCCTAATTGTCCTAGTCTACTTCCTATTGCTCTGATAAACATTATGACCCATTTCCAACTTGGGAAGGAAAGGGTTTATTTAATCTTGCAGTTTACAGCCCATTCTGAAGAGAAGTCAGGGCAGAACTCAAGACAGGAACCTGGAGGTGGGAACTGAAGCAGAGGCCAGGGCGCAGTCTGCTTGCTGGCTTGCTCCTTATGGCTGGTTCAACCTGGTTTCTTATATAGCCCAGAATCACCAGCCCTAGACTGGCATTGCACCCAGTGGGCTGGACCCTCCAACACATCAATCATTGGTCCAAAAAAAAAAAAAAAATCCCTCACAGGCTTACCTACAGGTCAGTAAAATGAAGTGTTTTCCCAAATGAGTTTCATTCTTTCCAGGTATCTAGCTGCTATCAATTTGGGGAAGAAAACAAACAAACACAGGTTTGGCAGAATCCCTTGTATGCTTTGTATGGCTCTTTACCGCCCAGTTTGCTGGAGCCCAGCCCAACAGGATAAGTGGCTGGTAGAGCTAAGTCCCAAGAATCTGCATTTTTAGCATGCTCCCAGGAAATGCTGATAGTGCAGGACCATGCACCTCACAATGAGGCACCCTGGAGGAGAGCAGCGGCAGCAGCGTGGAGGAGAGCGTTCGTTGTTCTGCTCCAAGAGAAGGAAATGCAAGTTCAAGTTCAGGAAAGAGGTCGTGGATGCACAATTGGTCAACTCTGTGCCCCCCTCCACTTTCTAGTACAATTTCTAGTTATTGTACAATTTCTAGTACAATAATGGGGAACCATTAGCACAGACCATTTTCACCTTGCACCCGAGTCCACGTCTGGCTTACAGTGAAGCCACAAGGCTCAGAGAAGTGGTTCAGTTCTTCAGTCCAGCCTCTTTAAGAGCTAAGCGTTCTACACTGCAAATGTGGCGGCTACAGCCATTCTTTTCCCCATTCATTCATTTCCTTCCCTGGCTGTGAAGCCCCTATGGAACAAGGTGCTATGAGCTTAGCCAGCAGCCTCCACAGACTCCACAATTCAAGTTGTGTTTCTCGCTGGAGGAGTAACAGTTCTCATCAAGTGAGGTTCGGGCAGAAAGAAAGGCACAGGTACATCACATTTTGTGGCTACAGCACAGCACCCTCTCCAAGGGCCTCCGTGCTCATTTTAAATGACAAAGAGCCTCATATTGCTTTTGTTGGGTTTCTTAGGAGGAGTAAAAGAGCATCTGCAAATGTCAATGCATTTCTGGCTCTCCTGAAATGAAATGGAGCGTTCCCGGTCATGCAAACTAGCCCGGGGCTTCCCAGGTGCCTGCACTTGTTCAGAGTGTGGTCTGTGGACCAGCAGCATTGTGGGAAAACTTCATGAGAATGCTAATCACAACCCCCGCCACAGAGCAACTGGCCTGGGCCACTGTGGATAGAATGCAGGAATCTACATTATATATTAGCAGTGCTATCCGGCAGTTGTGTTGCACGCCTTCAATTCCAGGACCTGTGAGGCAGAGACAGGAGGATCTCTGAGCTCTAGGTCAGCCTGGTCTACACAGTGAGTCCTAAGACAGTCGGGGCTACACAAAGAAACCCTGTCTTGTAAAACCAAAAATTAAAAAAAGAGGTGGGAGGAGGAGACAAAGAAGTATGGAGACAAAAGTGCAGCCAATTTATCCTAAGACCTTCGTGGGCTTTTATTTGATACAGCTGGGTAGAACCTTATTCTCTAAAGTACGGTGAGTGTGCTAAGGGGAAATTGGCTTCCAGGCAGCGAAGGGCTCAGGAAACAAGGAAAAGAGAGTGGGAAGCAGGTTTCAGCATTACTCTCCTTAAAACAGAGATAGCCTCCTCATCATGCCAGTAAAAACATTAGTATCTCTTGTCTCTGTTCCCAACCCCCTCCTTTCTTAAAGTCAGATAAACAACTTCATTTTGGCTGGGGATATGGGATTTTAGCAAGAATGACGTTGCTTCAATTTGACCCATGGGCATAACACAAGGCTCAGTTTAAACCAACAGTCTCTCATACCTTTTGTGGCAAAAGTGGGAGGTCTCTCATCTCTTCCTCACAGCTGTGCACCACACTTTTCATGTCCCAGGCTCCTGGACTAACCTGCTTTCCTCTCAGGACCAGTCACAGTGTGCAGGGGGATGCAGAAAACCAAAAGGCAAAGGTAGAAAAAAAGCACACACACTGAATGGCTGAGAGCCACAGAAGATTCCAGAAGAGACCTGAGCCCAGGTCAGCAGCCTCCTCCAGGAGATGCTGTTTGAAGGGCAGGAGAAAGGGTAATATAATGGACATTTGGAGGATTTCAGCAAAGACAAGCAGGCAGTCGTTCATATTGGGTTTGTTCCTAAAGGAACAGGGATTAACAAGCATGAGTTCTGATCCCTTGGAAATGTCAAGCAAACCTGACGCTGCTTCCAAAAAGGAACACAAATCCACTTGAAGGAAGGTGTGCCATCCTGTGTTTAAAGCAGCTAACCTTTTTTGCATGGGCTTTGTCTTTCTGTTGTTTTATTCATGAACTCTCTCATTTCCACCACATCTCTCGAGGTTCTAGCTCAATGCACCACAGAATCAGGAAAGCCTGTTTGCCCCAAATAGATTCCTCTTCAAGGTGAACTCATGGAAATTTTAGATATTTGTGCAGCTACAGAAGAGGAAATCTTAAGTCGGGGGAGCTGAAATGACCAAGAACCTTGGGAGGCTTGAGGCCCATATTCTGTGCACACTGCTGCTTGCCGGGTGCATCTACCAGCACATGAAAAGGAAAGATTAATAGCGAGATTCCTAAGTCTTCTTTTTTTATAGGTCCTGAATAACCTTCTACAATCGGCTAGAACTCTACCATCTTTTAGTGGATACTGAAATACCTGCTATTTGTTCTCCAGAAGATTTGGGGGGATATTTTCTGTTTATGCACACCAAGGACCCACACACAATTTGATAGTGGCAATTAATAATTTTCTTTTTTTAATTGTATAAAAATTTATACAATTCCCAGATCCACCTCAACTCCCTACCTGCCCAACTTTATGTTCTTTCTCTCACTTTCAAAAAACAAAACAAAACAAAAGACCCCCCCAAAAAACTCACAAAGATGAAAATAAAAAAAAACCAAAACATGAATGCAATATAAAATACCAGGAAAAGAAAGCAAATGAAACAAAGAGTTCACAAAAATATCACTGAATACTTTTTATATTGGCAAACTGCTCCTGGCCTGTCCCAGAGCCTGTCCTGAAATGCGGCTGATATACCCAGTGAGAGAATGTACCCACTGGAGAAAACTCATTTCCCCATCACCAGCAGTATCAGTTGCAAATAGTTTCTTCTTTATGGATGGGGTCTCATGTCACCATTACTGCATCACTCTATCTTGCTGCAGGTCATTGTTATAGGCGGCAGCATTTGCAGTTGGGTGATATCGATGACTGCATTTTCCCTCTGGAAGTATACAGAGTACTTTCCAGAACACTAGTAACTGTGTTGGGCATCAGCTTGCCTTCTCCATGTTTAATGACATAAGTGTTATCTTCAGCCATAGGATCTTACCATCCAGTTGTGGAATGCAACCAAGAACCTATGATTTGTGGCGGTTTCTATGGGGCCTCTTTGGCCCATGGCATTTTGGCCAATAAGATGTGACCCATTCTTGTAACTGGAGGCTGTACTTGATGGCATAAAATGTCTAACTGGGGCATTGTACCTTTATTTAGATTATCTTCATATCTGTGTATATATATATATATATATATATATATATATATATATATATATATACATTTTAAAACTTCTATAGTAATAGATTCTTCCCATGTGGTTTTTCAAATGGTTTTAGTGTTAGTTGTCCCTCTTCATATTTCCTCCTTTACCTGTTGCTCCGAATCCTTTCCTATTTAATCCTCCTAGTCTAGTTTGCCCTTTGTCTCTCTATAACTCTATTTCCCCTTCCTTGAGAGATGCTGTCCCCACCTCCAATCTTTAACTATGTACTTGTGGCACAGATATGGAAAGTTTAAAAACTAACATCCACATGTAAAAGAAAACATGCAATATTTTTCTTTTGGGGTGTGGGTTACCTCACTTCAGATGACTTTTGGGGGGTAGCTCCATACATTCATCTGCAAATGTCATAATTTTGTTTTTATTAACAGCTGGATAATAATAAATGATGTGATTGGTTCACATTTTCATCATCTGTTTATTTATGAATGGACATCTAGACTGCTTCCAATCTCTCTGCAGTAAGATGTAGAGCCCTTTGAATTATACAAAAAGTTATGCAGCTGGATTTTGAGGAAGACCAATTCTCAGCTTCCTGAGAAAACCACACACTGATATCCATAGTGGCTATACCAGTTTGCACTCCCATCAGCAATGAATAAGTGCTCCCCTTTCCCCGCATGCTCACCAGCATGCATTATCATTTGTTTTATTGATCTTGGCCACTATTACAGGCTTAAGATGAAATCTCAAAGTAGTTTCGTTTTGCATTTCCCTAGTGGCTAAGGATGTTGAACATTTCTTTAAATGTTTCCCGGTCTGTTGTGTTTCATCTTTCAAGCTCTCTGCTTAGATCCATACCCCATTTTTAATTGGGTCATTGGTTTGCAATGAATGATTTTTAAAGAATTAGCACATGGCTCTTTTCTGAGTAGGTAGTGAGTTTATGCCAAAGATTATTTTACATTCCTGGAATATCTGAGGAATAATGATTTATAGTCAGTTAAGGAGAGGAAAATTGAAATAAGTTTGTTAAGAGGGCTTTCAAGCAGATTAATGTGCTTTGAGAATATATTTCCTGCTGGAAAGAAATCATCTGAATCTTTAATGGGTCAAAATTACTTGTTCAGTCCTTTGCAAACTAACATCTGCCTTTACAATCCAGTCTCTAATTCAGAGTCAGGAAGAGTTAAAACTTTTTGGGAATGATAGATACATTTGTTTTCTTGTGTCAAAGGTTTCACGGCAATTTTTAAAATTTTTACATTAAATATATGTTTATTGTATACTACCTATACTACAATAAAGCTGTTAAAAGAAAGAAAATAGTAAGTCTAGGAATGAAGTCACATACCTGTAACCCTAGCACTTGGAAGGCTGAGACAGGAAGACCTGGAGTTCCAGAGCAGCCTTGGCTACATGGTAAGCCTTGACTCACAATTAAATAGAAAGCCAAAGAAAAGTTTATGCTCTTAGAAAATTAGGCAGTCTTTGATTAACTTTGAACAAGTCAAAGGTATAAATACTCCAGTAAGGTGAAAATAAATGCTCCTCTGTTTTGTATATCTAAATTTTACATAATGCTTTTAACATTAATCTAAGTAAGCAAACAGACTCTTTCAAGTCAGATCCTAATTGTGCCGCTTACTACCTTTATGATCCAGAACTATATATTTAAGCCCTCTTAGTCTTGATTCCCTACATATAAAATGAGGATAATAAAGACAATAGTATAATTCCCATTTAAACTAAAAAGATCAATGAGAAATAATGGCCCGACATTCTCCAGTATTTTCTACTCAGAGTCTTTAAGTCACATAGAAGGATCTCTCTCCCCCTAAGCGTAAGGACAACCCAGAGATTAGTTTAAGTTAGGAAAAGAGAAAGACCTGGGAGTTTGCTTGCTGGCATTTGCTCAATCAGAAGTCTAAAGGGGGCTTTTGACCAGTGTGATGACCCTGACCCTCAACCCTCCAGCTTTTCACAAACCGGGCTGTCTTCACAGACACACAGGAGGAGGAAAGCTCTTCAGAGTCAGAGGGCGAAAAGGTCTGTAACCTGCTCACCTTGCCACACTTTTAGTTCATATTACACCTCACACACTTATTCTTCACAAGAGCAAAGGCTATGATCAAAACAAAGACTGGATGGGCAAAGTGAGTGTGTCAGAGTAAGGTCTTCCTGGCTCTTGGAATCACAGTGTAGGGACATACCCACATCTTCTCCTGGGCACTCCACCTGCTCAGAACTATAATCTATGATTCTCTGAGGACAATGTGTTATCACATACAAGGATCCAAAGAGTGTTTTCTTTTTTATTATTATTAAAGTTTTTCACTTATTTCCAAATAGTGTTTTCTAAGCCCTGGGTGCTCATTCCTCTTCTTAACAGGACCTTTGAAAGTTAACCATGTGATTTCTATGTGATGGAGACACTTCTGGGTGCCAGGAACCATTCCAGAAGTGTCTGGGGACACTAATGCAAGCTATCTAACAGCTGTATATGCAGAATAATGACATTTAAAAACAGTCTGCTCTACATATTATGTGTACTCTGGGCCTAGGGAAAAGTTCTTGGTACCTGCAGAGAAGTTAATCTGGCAGTTTCAGGGTGAGCTGGCCAGGCCTTCCATCCTGCTGCCTGGCAAGGATCCCTGAACAGGATGTGCCATCATGTTCCCACAGAGCCCACAGATGGCTTGAACCTGTTTTGGAGATGTCTCCTCCCTACAGCCTAAACTGTAAGAGTCCCTGGAGAGTTCCTATTCCAAGTACTGTTGGTCCCTCATGAGATACCCTTGGATCCCCTGCCAACTTCCTTCATAAATTCTGTGTGTTTTGCTGCTGGAGATAACTAAGACTTTCTCTACACAGGGGCTGCTTGGTCCAGAGGACAGAAATGCCTGGGTGCTCATGCCTAAATGGCTTTAGCTAATGACTGACACGGAGATAGAGAAGGTTGTTGATGGAGGTTCTGCTGAAAAAATTACCCAGAAACTATAATTTTTAAAACACTGCTTGGCCAATAGCTTAGGCGTATTGCTAGTTAGCTTTTATATATTAAATTAACCCATTTCCTGGGTTTTTGATCCTACTGCACGTACTGGCTTTGTGGGAGCCTAAGCAGTTTGGATGCTCACCTTACTAGACCTGGATGGAGGTGGGTGGTCCTTGGACTTCCCACAGGGCAGGGAACCCTGATTGCTCTTCGGGCTGACGAGGGAGGGGGACTTGATCGGGAGAGGGGGAGGGAAATGGGAGGCGGTGGCGGGGAGGAGGCAGAAATCTTTAATAAATACATAAATAAATAAAAAATAAAAAAATAAATTAACCCATTTCCATTCATCTGTGCATCACCATGAGGTTGTGGCCTACCCACAAAGTTTTGAGGGGTTCTTATGGAGGTATCTGGTTCCTGTAATGACTACATGGCTTCTCTCTGACTCCACCTTCTTTCTACCAGCATTCAGTTTAGTTTTCCTGCCTAGCTCTACTTTGCCCTATCACAGGCCAAAGTCGCTTCTTTATTCATAAACCAATAAAAGCAACAGAAGCTCAGTTTCCTGGTCTTCTGATCAACATCCTCTAAGTTGTGAGTAAGGCCTCACAACTCCTTGCCAAGTTAAGACCAGTGCAGGAAATCTACTTTGCTCATCCTCTTCCTTTCTCTTAACTTCCTTCCTCACTTGATTTCCTGGTCTGCCCTGAGAGAACCCTTTCAGTAAGTCATTTGACCACAGGCTCTTGGCTGAAGGTTGGCTAAAGGATGGGAGAGGCCTACGATCTCGCAAACTCCCAGAAGAGAAGTGTCTCTCTTCAGACAGCTTGCTGAGTCCTGAAGAAGGAGGGGGGGGAGTCATAATTTAAAATTCTAGACATATGGGCTTTGTCTTAATCAATTTGCCCACTCCAAGTCATTTATTCATGAACACTTTGGAGACTAAAAGACAAAACAGCATTGGGTCATACAGTCCATTAAAAATTCAGAATTCTCCAAGAAAACATCCGTTACCATAACAAGGCAGAATGCTAGAGTAAGACCTGCCTCCCCTCAGGTCTGGGAGGTGCTCTGTAATGTGCTGGGAAGTGCCACAGCTTGAAGAACTTCTCCAACATGGATGTAGCTTTTGCTGTGCCTCAGAGACCTCAGGGGAAGGTGCCTAGCTTCCACCTCCTATTCAGCTAGCACAAGAGGGCTAAAGCTTTATATCAGACTTATGACCTTCTAAACAAAAGCATCTGCCACCCAATGCCCCTAAAACTGAAGGGATCCTTCCCTGAAGGCATGAAGGCAGCTCAGGGACTAGCTTTAGGAAAACCTAAAAGGTTGCCTATTGGTGTTTGACAAATCTCAAGTCCAAGGGGGCTCTCAGTGAGTTAATGGCCATAATCCACAACCAGTCAGTTTTCTAAAAACCTTATTGGTTTCACATGGGTAGGAAAAAAAGCACTTGGAAGTTAGATTGACTTATCAAGTAATATTTGTTTACCTAGTCACATCCTCAACTCTCTCATTCTCCATTATGCCTATCCTTCAAAGGAACAGGGCTGTGGGGTAGGACTTCCCTGAAGTCCGTACATGAGGCTTGGTCTCTGACCATAGGAGAAGCACAGTGAAGGGGGTCTCAGACTCAAAGCAAAACTAAGAGTGATAATGTTAAGGAGAAATACCTTATTTTATTATATTATTATTATTAGTTTCTCATGACAGCATTTCGCTGTGAAGCCCCGGCTGTCCTGGAACTTGATCTGTAGACCACATTGGATCCACTTCCCCTTGTGTCTGCCTCCCAGGTGCTGTGATTAAAGGTGTGTACGCCACCACACGCAACTTACTTATTTTAAGCAATGATTTAGTAAATCTACCTTTCCTGGATTGCGTGATTCATATGGGTTAGAAGGGAAAGGCTTGAGTCCTGTACTCATTGAAATTGTTTTGTTTTCTTGAATAAAATTAAAAAAGGTTCACCTCCTTTTCCATATACTATGGCCTTGACAATTTTGCATTTGTGTGTGGCGTGGTGTGTGTGTGTGTGTGTGTGCGCGCGCGCGCGCGCGTGTGTGTGTGTGTGTGTGTGTGTGTGTGTGTGTGTGTGTGTGCTTGTGTGTGTGTTCAAAGCTTGGAATAGGACGGATGAGATGACTCAATTAGCAAAGATTCTGTTGACCTGAATTCAGCCCTGGAATCCACATGGTAAAAGAAAAACTGACTCCTACAAGTTGTTCCCACACATAGATACAGACATACCAAAAAGATTTTTTTTAAAAAAAAATTTCAAGCACAGAATGAGATTATACGTTTTTTTAAAAGGTGATAAGAATTAAATATATACCTAACAACAATACATAAAAATAGATAGGTCCAACTAAATCGAGAATTAGTGATAATAGCTTTGGCATTTCCTTTCCACAGAAGCAAATGCTGGGATGTAAACAATGTTATGGAGGCAGTACTTAAAGTGAAGCAGATGGATTGAGGCAGGCTGTAAAACCACAAGCTGCTTGTGGGCAGATTAAAGGCGTCTCAGGGAGGATGAGCTTTGGGTTGTTTTCAACACTCAAGAGCTCTATAAATGAGTCTGAGTTAAAACTAGAGAGAGGTGTTTCTAAGAAGCAGCAGTTGTTAACATCTAGATAGGAACATAACGATATTTTTAATTTAAGCTTCACCGGCAGATCTTGGTCTATTCAAAGCGCAAAGTCCAGTTTTTTAACTAATGTGTTCTTTTTTAAACTCCTAGCTTTTGATATTCATAAGAAGAAAAGGTCTTATTGACAAGGAACTATTGAGAAAAATAGCAAGTCAGACTCTAGGCTTTTTACATTTATACAAAAGGATACGTTTACCAGGGTTAAAAAAAAAAAGTACCACTGGGACGGGGGAATGACAAAAAATAAGCTTTAAATTCTTCTTCTGATATGAAATATTTTAAAAATCAAATGTAAAGAAATCACAAGTTTAAAACAGAGCATGCATAAGCCTCTGTGAAAAGCAATGTCAGCAAAGCTTCAGAGGTCCTTAAACACTCATCTTCCTTGGCCTGTGATCCCCTCCAATGGGCAAGGGAATTATAGAAGATGTGCTGAAGTTCCCGTGGGCATATATTGTGGCAGTCTAGTTTATCATTAAAGGAAGAAAAGGAGCAGGGGTGACAGACAGACACACAGACAGACAGACAGGTGAACAAAACACTAAACACCCAGTAATAGAAGATTAACCAAATAAATCATAAATTTATATGATGGGACACAGGTCAGGTTTAAAGTGGCATTTAATTAATATTTAATGCTAAATTTCATAATAGGATTAGTAATTAAAGAAAAACTTGGTAATATGTATTTGGTCCTAATTTTAAAGAAGGTAATGCCCCACCACACGCCACACACACACACACACACATACACACACACACACACACACACACTGAGAGAGAGAGAGAGAGAGAGAGAGAGAGAGAGAGACAGAGAGAGAGACAGAGAGAGAGACAGAGAGAGATATATTTCATTTTCCTGGTGATCTTTCATGTAAATTGCTCCCTGGGATCTTTTCCCAGGGGTTCTTGAATTGTCCCGGGGTGGGTGTGGCCTGGCAGTGGACTTTATTAAAGCTCCTCAGGAGGTTTTTATGTGTCTTCTTGAGTTTGAGAACCTTAAATATAACATTAAAAGAAATACTGTTCTTACTCAGTTTCCTCAGAGACACCAAGGATAGCCATTAAGTTTTCGAAACAAGCATGTTACTTGACAGCCACTGTCAGGTATAACCACATGGTACGCAAGGTAAAACTGTCTGGCTTGCATCTTTAAGAAAAAATGCAAAAAACCTTAGAACTAAAGCCAAATAACAGAAGCATGTATGTCTATCTTTCTACTTGTCAGACTGATGCAATATTGAATGGACTCACGGATTACCTAATTCCCTTTCTTTAACTCACGATACAGTAAAAGAATAAATTTTAATCACTGCCATGCTCCATGAGACCCTAGTTTGTTGATGTGAAGTTAGTGTGTGATGCATGTGTTCGCGGCTTCTCTATAGTGATCCACAGAGTGACGAGCTGTCACCTCGCTGCCCTACCGAGTCTGTGACTGTACTCTTATCCCAGCATTACACACAGGTCATCTTTAGAGCGGTTATGCCATCTTGTTGGTTTTCGTCACTCGAGAGCTGGATTAATCTCTGACACAACCTTTCTTTACTTTCCTGAGAATCGTGTGTTCAACTTCTGAACCTAATGCTTTTGAAACTATCCAAGGTCAAATGTGGATTTGGAGATAGAAAAAAAAAAAAAAAAAAAAAAAACCTCATCCTGACAGGAGATTCTGGCAAAAATCATCTCAAATTGAAAGCTTCCGTCTTTAAAGAAAATGCTCCGTGTGACTTACAGAAATGTTCCAGCCTTTGCCCACAAGGTCTAATCTAAAGTGCTTTTCAAACCCTCTCCACGTTAAGGACAAAGAGTGACAAACTGTGTAACCGGAGAAGTCAAATTTGCACACTGAAGCAGTTGCAATCACACCAGTGACTTATCTCAAGCGAACGGAGATTGGGGTAAATCTAATTTGATAAATTGGCCTTCTGTCCCCCATCGACTCACACAATCACTTCAGGGGCACTTTATCATCATTTGGAGCCCTTCTGCTGTTAGCAGAGTCTCCAGACTCTTTGGCTGGGACTCCTTTTATGTTTCCACTCTTTGTGTCAAACATTTAATGGTTTGAAGAAAGAAAAAAAAAAACTAGAATATAAGCTAGTTGTTTTTTTACAGCAATTCCGCGGTGGATTCCCCTGGTTGCCAATAACTTTGCAGTGAGCCAATTCCCTTAACCGTGACAAGAGGGTGGTGGGCAGGGGCTCTGTACGGAGGGAGGCTGTGTGCAAAAATCTTCACTTCGGGGAGAGACATAGAGGAGACATTATTGCAAAGCCAAAAATGTGGGGGACATTTTCACCGAAAGTAAAAGATATAAATTTCCTTTATTGACTGAAAGAATTTCTCTGAAAAATATCAATTAGGGGTGCCACTTTTGTTTCTGTCCCTGGCCCCAAATTTGTCAGCCCTGAAAAGAATGAGTAAGCAGAAAGAATTCAATCCCTCAAGCTCTAATCTCCATGTAGTTGTGTGGAAGAACTTGCTATCAAAGAACTGAATTTGTTCTAGCAAATGGGAGTAACATAAGAGCCCACACTTATGAAGGAATGTGGGATTATGGGATCACCATCAAGGGTGATGCTTTGACTTTCTTCATGGAGCCGAATACCCAGGTTAGAAGGGAATGTGATACAATATCATATACCATCCCATAAATAAATCATGTCCACTAAAATCAGCCAGTCTTTCTTTGAGTACTTCCAGCAATAAGGGTCTCACTTCTCCAACACACTGCTTCTTCTGAATGCTGGTGATTTTTCTCCTTGGGCACTATTGCAAATTTTTATTCTACCATTTGGGTAATATTCCATTAATTATCACAGTTCAAGTAGCTAAAGCAGGCAAAGGCTATGGTCTCCTCCTTCATGACTTTGAATCTATAAATGATTTTATAGAGAAGAATATTCTGTGTGGACTCTCGCTTTTATTCAAATATTTATTAAATAGCAGATCCAATCCTAATCTAAAACCCAATGAAACCCCACCATGTTAATTGGATTTCTGTTACTGTAACAAACACCAGAAACAAACAACTTACAAAAAGAGAAGGTTGATTTTGACTTACTGTTTTTGAAAGTTCCATTGCAAGATGTCTCAATCCCTTCACTTCTGGGCCAGTAGTAGACAGGACATCATGGCAAGATGAGTATAGCAATAGGAAAGGCACTGAACACATCAGTCATTGTTTTCTGCCACATTCTGAAGATAACATCAGCGAGAGCAGACAGGTCCTTTCCTTCTGAGATTCCTCATATTTGCATTAAACAATGCCTTGAAGTTGGGCTCTAGACTGAGCATTAAAACAATCATGCTTTGGATGACCTGTAACTTCAACCAAATTCTTCCACCTCTCTGAACTTCCTTTCTTCCTATGGGTAGTGACCAGCTTATACCATTCCAATGCTGGCCATTCTGTGACATTCTGCACGTGGAATCTTCAAATCCAAGGAAGTCCAACCCAGATTTACCATATTTCTTAACATGGCTAGAATGAAAATTTTCTTTTTTTCCATTTTTTTTCCTGATGGGATGATTTATTGATACCGTTAAGTGCCTGGAATATGTAATAAAATACGGTTCATAAATAAAGGGATGTTGTCTCTAGATTGAGTTCAGTGGAAGCACTCTCCTCAACAAAGATTGATATGCCAGTGATATATTAAGGAAGTATTCTAGTAGTACACTTGGAGAAAGGAACAGGTAGCCAAACAAAGGAGTCATTGATACAAGCTGCAGTTCCAGCCCTGGTGCAGGCTGCAGGATTCTCTGGAATTCATGTTTTAAGGCTGGGCTTTTGTGTTATATATCCTGCCCCAGTTACTGACCTGGAAGTCCTCAGTGAATGAGATGATACAATGCTGGGTAGTCTTGATAAAAAAGGGTCACAGGTGTAGCCACGGGAGGGTGATGGCAGAGGCAGCCACAGTGATCCAGTAGGGGAGCTGAACCCTGCACCAGACAACTCCCATAGCTGAAGCCAAAATCTGTGAGGCCGAATACATGGAACTTCATGTGGCAACAGAAATGATCTAGTTTGAAAGACCATGGGGATCCTTTCTCTTTAATCTTGGATGCAGTTCATTCATGACTCTTGAGTGGAATCCTTTTATTTAAGACTTAGCAAGGCTTGTGGATTTATTTATTTATTTTGTAGCAACATTCTACAAAATGTTGGTTTCCAAGAACTTACCTAATATTTAAAAAAGGAGCATTTTCAATGGCTTTTCACAGGCACGGCGGAAGACAGATACTTGGACCAAAATGTGTCTTGCTAGAGCCTTCAGAGTCATCCCTAAGAGGCAGTGATGTGTCTCCAGCTGCATGCTGGATGTGGCTGTCCTCATGCTGGCCTCATGGCAGAAGTAGCTCAGTGAATGAACTGTGGTTTGTTTAAGCTATGATCAGGATAAGTGAGACCGGGTTCAGCTCTGTCTGCCCCTTTCTCCTAGTCAAATTAGTCTGCCATGCTTTGGCTCGCAAGTAAACAATTCGGAGCCACTGCAGAATACAAACTATTGCACTAAATACTCACTTAGCCACATTTGCAAAACAGACAAAGAAACATTGGCATTTTTGAAAAAGAGACATTTAGTCCTACTCAGTACTAGTTGTGGCTGACTGCCCTGTTGCAATTAAGGAATTCCAATGCTGATTGCATTTAAATGTAAGGCCACCCATACCCAGCATGCTTACAGAACAAACCCAAACCAAAGTTACCTGTCAGCTATGCCCAAGACAGGGCTCATGAGAGATGCAGTCTTCCCTTCTCAGAAGAAAGGAGAACAGAACTGTGTTTAGATGGGGTATACAGATGGAATCCAAATCCATGTATGTGATGGCATGTAGTAGGGTAGTCTGGCAAATAAAGAAGCCAGGCTTGAATAGGAAGTAGGTCTCTGCGAATGTTCAGTGCCTGGGAGATTCTGAGGAAGCGGGGGGGGGGGGGGAGGTCATTTTATGAGCTGGTTAAAGTATCTGTCACTTGAGATGGTTCTTCAGCCAGGCTCTTCTGTACTTGTGTGTTCATGGTAACAAAGCATGAATATACATCATCATATTGAAAAAAAATGTTGAAAAATAAAGATGCCAGCACCTCAGATAACATGTAACAACATGCTGGAGAACAGCATGTTTCCTAGATCATTTTATCTCAGGGCTACCAGAATGTCCCATTGGATGCTTGCAGTTACCTTCAGCTACACGCAGATGCTACTACCATTAGCAGGTGATGGTGATGGGGGAGGGAAATAAGAAGAACTTATTGTTGTTGGAAGTGCAGATTCTAGCCCCACTTACACAGATTAATTTCTCTAATTGGTATAACTGGAAATATGCAATTTAACAAGTTACTAAAAAAGGTTTTGAGGCCAGGAACTCTCAGACCGTGCTACTAAGGGTCCTGCCGTGAGCAGTTGTGACCTATCCTTTAGCCAGCTCCTACACGTAAAATAGATGCATAGGGGTTAATAATTTATTCACGAGTTATGTATCCATCATATCTGAGATACAGCCTTTTGACTTAACTAAGAAATGAACTGATACCAGCAGGACCCACCAGAAAAAAGAAATTAGAATTTTATTCACAAGAATGTTCAAAATCGATTTACAGAGACACAAATCTGGACACACATTAAAAATTTAAAATCTTAGTTACAGCAGATTTAAGAAATGCCTATTTTATTTTATATTTATGTATTTATTTTTATTTTTGAGACAAGGTCTTACTATGTAGCCTCGGATGACCTAAAACTTATTATGTAGACCAGGCTGACCTGGAATTCACAAAGATTCACCTGCCTCTGATTCCTAAGTTTTCGGGATTAAAAGTGTGCACCCACATACCCAAGAGAAATGGCCATTAAACATGAAATTGGGTGAGCACGACCTTACATTTAAAGGTAACCATGTACCCAGAGAGTTGCCATATACTATTTGTCAAAAGTACTCTTTGCTCTGATTTTTGCTTTAGAGTTAAAACATAAGCTTTATGTAATCATTTTCACATGACTAAAAAGATAATCACCAGACCACCCCTAGCCTCCGGCATCAGAATGCGCTGCCTTTGCCCTCTATCTTTTGTGGAGATGGACAGTGCCAGGCGTATTTCTTATTAACTATCTTGTTTTAGCTTTCCCAAGAAAAGCTTTTCTTGTGGAAACTAGGTAGTTTGGCCCCTCTCCGAACTCTAAGAACCCTTTCCCAAAGACTTTTAAGTCCACTTGAAGCAAATGATGCTAGAACTCTGGAGGCTATAAAAACTGGGCAACTCAAAAGAAGGATGGCCTGGTTTAGTCATTACATACTGCCCAATATGCCAGTGAAACTAAAAATAAGATGCTGTTCAGGCTTTAGTCTAAAGGAAAAATATCCATACAACTTGCTCTGAGAATAAACATGCTTTGAGAGTATTTATATTGAAACTGATCCATACTCCTGACCTACATCTGATGTGAGGGCCAGTCTTTCCTTCTAAGCCACAGTATGCTGTTCATATGTACATCACCATAAGGTTTGTGTAAGATTTAAATAGGCCGCAAGTACAGAGAACCCTCTGAGAGTGCTAGTCAGCATGATTAAAGTTCCTTTGTTCTTCCTCCTGCTTTCTCGTCATAAATGCACTGATTTTAGAAACAAGCCATCCTTACAAACAAGAGATCCTTCATTCAAGTAGCTAGCAGAGGCAGACATCAAATACATGTAGCTCTCTGTGATATTCAAATAGTAGGCCTTGATTTTTATAAATGTGTCAGTTTGTTTTATTAATGAAGAGGATACATAGAGAGAAAGAAACCACTTGCTGGCTCCTTACCCTGTCCTCAAGATGTTCTTTTCCCATGGCCTGATGTTCATAGCATGATAGCCACACCTCTGTCCACCACACAGATCAAGCCACAGACCCCAATATTCACACTCAGCTCTTCCTCCCTGACCTAGCGTCTCTGAGAATAGACCCAGAGGTGGAGAGCAGTTTTATGTTATTGCACTTAACTAAGTTTTTCAACAGATAAGGAAGCTCTCCCCAGTTCATCTGCCTCTTGTGTTAGTGTACAGCCACTATGAGAAAGTTTCTGACACTATCAATTTAGAGAGAAGATTTTTTTGATCTTTAGTTTTGGGGATTTCTGCCCACAATTAATTGGTCCTGTTGGTTGGTTGGGGATATGGTAAAGCCTTATGTTGAGAGCACACAGCAGAAGAAGCTTTTTACCTCATAGAAGCTAGGAATCAAAAGGGGGAGGAGGTAAAGGAGAGAGAGAGAGAGAGAGAGAGAGAGAGAGAGAGAGAGAGAGAGAGAGAGAGACTCAGTATTCTCTTTAAGTGCACATTCCCAATGATCTAACTTTCTTCCTATAGGTCCTACCTTTTAAATGGCCCACCAAATCCCACTTGTGCCAAGCTGAAGGCCAAACCCCTAACTCAAGAGTTTTAAGGAGCATTCAGGATGCTCATCTGTAGGAAATACGCAATGCACTGGAGACTTTAAAAGCTGAGAATGAACGCTTAAGGATTTCTGGGTTTGGTTGTATGTTTATTTGCTTGGATCTACAAATTAATTTTTTTGCAGACCCAGCTAGAAAGTATGTTCAGCTTTGTGGACTCTTATGGCATTGAAGAAGCCACTAATGGTGAATCCAGGAATAGACAAAAATATGCTCAAATAAAACTTTATTTACAGACCCTGAGATTTGATAATAATAATTTTCATTTTATAATTATTTATCTCAAACCTTTCAACCATGTAAGAATAGGGGTGGGGATTAGCCTAAGTCCAGTGCAAAAACAAATAGCAAGCTGGCTTTGGTCCAGAGGACTGCGAAGGAATGAGAATTCCTGGAAAGAAGTGGTCTGCACAGGCTGATTAACTGATTAGACTATAAGGAATATGGAGATGTTGGAATGATGTATGTCCAGAGCCTAATTAGATTTCTCTCAACTCTCTATATTCCTCTAAAGACTTGTTTCTTATACACCTCCCTATCAGATATAACATCCTAATAAATAGTTAAAAAAAATAAACCTTTGGAATGTATTAGTTTAAGGAAACTCTATTCTCCACCAATCAGAACTAAGAATGGTATCAAATAACATCTGAGGCCTATACTTGAGATTCCTCTACCGGATGTAACCACATCTCTGATGTTTCCTCCAATAGAACTTAGCAATGCCTTGATATATAATTTTTGTTTTGTTCCGTGACCAGTAAAGACTTTCTGAAACTACTTCCACATCTGAAATATGGATCTCACAGTAACTGAAGCCTGTGTCCTTGAGCCAATTGTCTCTTACTCTCTTTGGGGCAAGAGCTGTGTTGCTACAGAACCCTTGACTGATTTATTCGGGTTAGTGTCCCATTTGTGTTACTACAAAGCCATTTCCTGACTCTATCCAGTGACACTTACTGATGCTCTAGCAGGAAGTAGGCCAGATGAGGTCTGCAGAGCAGCAGTGTTCATACCTCCTGCGTGTTTGTAGAGACAAAAAATCAGGGACTGCATCTCAAACCCAGCAAACTGGAACCTCTGCAGTTTTAGTGACTCGACCATCTTTAAAGAGCTTTCTGTGATGCTGACTTCTGCAGGAGTTACAGAAGCATTATCTTAAACCTGAAGCTGAAAAGTGCCGAGACTTCCGCGATAATACAATCAATCCTTCATTCCAAAATCAGCTAATAGGAAGTGAACACCTAGTAAGGGCCAGATTTTGCATGGGTGATTAATGACTAGGGGGTATCTTACATCTGAGCTCCAGGGAAGAAGCCTTTTGAGAGGCAGTTTCTCTGTACCATCTTTTGCAATGTGAGATTTGTTCCTTTGGGCCACACCACCAGCTTAGGCAATGGTGCGGGAGTAACACTTGTTCTACACTACCTGGGTGATTTTTCATTTCACTATTAACATCCTCTCAGCTGCTAAAATGGCTGCTAGTTACCACGATGCCTGTCTCCTAGAATGCAATCATGCATGGGCTTGGAGTTTGTAGGGACAATTTATCAAATGGTCGCGACAAACGTCCCAGCAAGCGGCCTGTTGTCTGGCTGTTCTCATGGTTCTCATCAGGAGGGCTGTCATTGCTTTCTCTGCTTTAAAATACTGTGTGTCTGAGATCTGTCACTCAACCATCCATCCATCCAAGACACAGATAATCATGCATTTGAGAGTGAGACAAAGGTATGGGAACTCCTGGTGGGCGTGAGGGTGGGGAGGGCATGAAAGCGAGGAATACAAGAGCATCTACCACATGGCTTCTCTGCCAGTCTGCCACCTGCCCATCAACCAGGCCCTGGCAGGTTGCTGGCAGCCTGGAGCCAGGAGCATACAGCTGTTCTTCTCCTGCTGAGAATAGCAACTTTGAGAGATCACCAAGGAAACACTGTAGACAGGAAGAGTGAGTGAATGAGTGTGTGTATATGTTTGTGTGTGTGTGTGTGTGTGTGTGTTGAGAGAGAGAGAGAGAGAGAGAGAGAGAGAGAGAGAGAGAGAACAAAAACTTACCCTTGATTAAGCCCAGAAGAGTGGGAAATGGCAGTTTACTGTAGGGCTGAAAGCATGGGGACCCTGCTTTCTAATACACTGCCTAACTATGAGCAAAAGTCAGTAGCTCGTTGAAGGAGGAGATGACCCAAGAAAGAGCAAGCAGCACAACACAAAGACAACCCAGGTCAGCCGCGCCCTTGCTTGTTCCCTGGGGGCAATCCTGAGGGAGTTGCTGCTTAGAAACCAGCACCTCCACACTCAGCTGGTTTCCTTGGTTTCTGCCTCCACCAGCACTTAGCTCATCCGCAGCACGCCTGATGCCAACGATCACTAAAGGAAGAAGAGGTAAAGGAGCCTGGATTATGACAAAGGGTTTGAGGATATTTTGCACAGACAGGCTGTCTAAATATTAAAACCTGGCATCCTTAGCAAACAAAGATGATCAGAATTTCCTATTATCAGCGTGCCTGTGATATAAAAGCTCAGAAATGAGCTCTAAGGAATAAAGCTCAGGAAGGGTGATGATCTTGCCCACAGTCACCCAACTTCTAGTTCACATTAACATCCTTCCTGTTTAAGGTCCCTCAATTAGAAGACTTTCTTCACGGGGCTAGTTAATGCAGGATGCTGATAATATGCACCGCTCCCGCACCCCAAAAGAATTCCATCTGAGCAGCTGGGAAAGTGGCTTGACAGTGGCATACAATCCAGTCACATAGCTCATGAGATGTGTGTTGGTAACCATGGAATCACAGGTGTGTCTGGTCAGCAGCCAGCTTTCTTCTCTTTGGGGATTCGGAGGACCCAAGTTCCTGTTACCCTGTGGCTCAACATCCTCTGTTGTCCTGTTTTGCTGGCAGGAGAATAGTGGGAGTCAATATCAACTTCTGAATGCCCGCTGTCTGCCAGGGACACACGCCATCTCCCTTTAAGGACCATCTCTAGCTACATGGTCATCTCCTGGCAAATACTAGAAATGTAATTTCTAGCCTAGCACCCATTCTTCAGAGACCATATTCTGCTCTGCAAGAGAAAAAACAAATTCTATTGCATGCTGGATCATCTCAAATACAAGACACAAGCCCTGGCCTAACATCAAAGACTTGTCTCAAACTCTGCTTCAGGGGCCTTTTGGGGGCATTACTCCCTTAGAGGAACTAAGTATTCTTCACAGGCATGATACCTGACTCCTATGCTCAGAATTCCTTCACTTTCTTCTTCCCAACTAGACTGTAGTTCTGTGGTGGTGAATTCATCATTCTTGTTCATCGATGTACCCCTGACACAATGATGCCAGGGATGTTTAGTAAGTATTTGAGAATGGAGAACGATCAGAAGTAAAGAGAGAAGTGTGTTCTGGAAGAACCAAGTTCCTCCTTTCTATATTTGTTTCATGTGAGTAGCCACAAAGTGGGCTGGTCACCTTTGAAGGTTCTGGACACATTCCACTTTGGAATAAGGGCTGTTCACCTGCGCACAACCTTGACAACCTCTAATGACAATGCTGGATGCCTCTAAATACAATGGGATGCTACACACAAGCAAATGGGAATGGTCTAGTAATTGTGCTATCATGTGGGTAAATTTCAAAAGAATTATACCCAGTGCAAAAGCCAGGCATTTCATTTATACGTACTCCTAAGAAATACCAACTATAATGACAAAAAGGAGGTCAACAGCTTCCTGGACACAGGAGGGTATAGAGAATAGCAGATAGAATAACAATAAAAAAAATTTGGAGGATAAATGCTCTGGTTCATTTTCTTTATCAGGGCAATGGGTTACTGAGTATATTGCATGTGACAAAACTTCTCAAACTATCTAATTTAAATATGTGGAGTTGATAGTTTATGAAGTGTATCTCAGTAAAACTGTCAAAATATAACTGAATATATGTGGCCTTAAAAATTAGACCAACATTGGCCTGTATTATCCACTCCATCATTCCCATGTCTTGTATAGTTTGTGAAAGACCCCGTCCAGCTTGCTAAGCAGCTTAGCACCAGATGAAAGACCCCCCTGCCCAGCTTGTTAAACAACTTAGCACCGGTAACACCATTTTGCAAGGCTTGTACTGAATATTCAGGGTTTTAACAAAGGGCAGTTTAAAAGCTGCCAAAACGAGATAGAGACACCTGTGGCTGGGCCAGGGGAGAAACGGTAAATACCAAGAGAGAAACTCCCTGTCTGCCCTAGACAAGAGCCAAGGCAGCCCATATCTGAATTCTCGGGAACCAGGGACCTTGTCCCGACTTGAACTCAGCCATATTCAAACTGACCAATGAATACCCTGTAACTATGCATCTCGCTTCTGTAACCGTGCTTCTGCTCCCTTTACCCTATGAGAACCCGCTACCCCAGCCTGAGGGCGCACAAGTCCTCCAAGGGACCTTGTTGCCCCAGGTACCTGTGTATCTGAATAAACCTCTTGCTGTTTGCATCCGCACAAATGGTCTCGCTGCTCCTTGGGAAGGGTCTCCCCAGACAGAAAGACACTATCTGAGGGTCTTTCAGTTTGCACCTTTAAGAATAATTTAGATGAAGTCATATATGTTCCTGTAAACCTGTAATATTGGAACACTTGGAGTCTGAAGTAGAGAAATAGTGATCCCAAGGCCAGCCTGGGCTACAATGCAAGACTATCACAAACATATGTAAACAAGTGTCTGTTTCCATGATAGAGTTGATAAAAGATTCATTCATGGCACTTATGGGAGAAATAACACAATTCTATTGATTCTTGCTGAGTTTGGCTTCCAGTTCAGAAGGTATCTGAACCACGAGAACACTGTGGCTCTTAGACTTCCCAGTGTGCACGCATTCATATGAGCTCTCATAGTTTCCAATCTGCTTCTGCTCAGGTTCTGCAGCCAAACCCATTGCTGACTTGCTGGCCCAGGCGCCCAGCAACCCCCAACCACTACCATGGCCGAAGATGCAGATATGCGCAATGAGCTGGAAGAGATGCAGAGGAGGGCTGACCAGCTGGCTGATGAGGTAAGGGGGAGAGACCTAGGAAGTAAGCCAAAAACTGGAAGGTGGGTGGTTTGAATTCAGATTCTGAGAAAAGACTTCTAATGTCTCAATTTAAAAATAAAAAATAAAAAATAAACTTTCTTTTTCTCTAAGATGCCTGTAGGCTAGACAGCCCAAATACTCTGGACTCCTATGCACTTGAGAGGGCAGGATCCTCTAAAATCTTTATCTTTGGATGTCTTGCAGTACGCTGTAGGTAACTCAGCAATGAAGGTTAACAACACTTTAAGGGACTTTCCAGGAAGTTTGCTAAGCATGCTGGTTATTAAAATTGAAATACATAATTTGAAAATTAAGTGAAATATATAACATATATATTAAAATCAATGTGCTTAAAATTCATTGCTTCTAGTTAGTTTAGCACATTTTTCTGCTATCTGTGCCCTTGAGACATTTACATTTGCTGTTCGTAAGACACAGAAATCCCATAGAATACTGTTGGTGCACATTTCAGCTACAGGGTCAATGTACCACGCTACACTCGGAAATAACATAGAAAGCAATAATTTAGAGCCAGTCATTGACAAATACTACCAATCACGGCTTGCTCTATTGTTTTGGTAATTATGTATAGTTAAGAAAATATTAATAATCTACATAAAACTTTTAAAGCATGCATGTCTGTAGCTATTACATTAAGAAGGTAATATACAAAGTTGGGGTGTAGGGATTTAAGGTTGGATCTGGGAGGAGCTGGGGGAAGGGTGGAGGAGGTGAAAATGACTAAAATACATCGTATGAAATTCTCAAATAATGAAAAGACTTTTTAGAATATAAAAAAATTTGAGGAAGTCCTCCATTAATTGGAAACTTTTCCAACAAAAACAACACCTTCTTTACTCATAAGTTTCATTCTAATGTGAAGTCTTTGCTGCTTCATTTTCTTCTTATTAGTGAACATACGTGAAGTTATACAGTTCCAGTGAGCGTATTGGGATTACACTAGCAATCTGATGAGCCATTGACAGACTGCACTAAAAACAGACAGGAGCCTTTTGTGAGAATCAACCTGCTACACAGAATTTATAACCATGCATGCTGTGTTGTATTATGTGTCACTTCTGTGCCCTTCGTGTTTCATATCAGTGCAATAAATGTGAAAATACATAAATGTATCCATATTTTTTCCAGAGAGTCAGCTGTTAAACATTTGGCAGCATGCTATTGCTAGTAGCCATTTTATTCAAAAAGGAGTCCACTTGAGTCCTTTGCAGCAAAAATCCATCTCCTTCAAGTTCCTGAAAAGACATGTCCAACATAAGTTTATTACTTAAAAGCATGGTTTTGAGAAATCACCTTGGTTGTTCGATTGGAGCTATGTTAAAGGAACTGAGAACAAAGTGGTGATGCTGTGCCTGAGGGACCAGCCGTCAAGCTCAGAGCTTTCTCCATTCTTTCTCTTATCTAAGAACGAAGCTAATTATAGCTGTCTCCAATGGGCTAGTCATTTCAAACTTGCTTGATTTTTTTTTCACCCTAAGGCGACAGCTTAATTTGTATTGATAACAACTTCCAGTTGTGTTTCTACGAGCTTTAAAGAACTTGTTACACTCATCTCTACTCATGAAATATTATGCCTGTGTTTAAAATTCACTCTTCCTAGTCCAGGGAGACAAAAGCAGTCCTTGGAGTATATGAGATGGTTTCCCATGCATTGGAGCATACAAAATTATTTTTTCAGATTTCTTTGTCTTTGATATCAAGATCAGCCTCAGATGGTTTTGGTTTAGTGAAGATAAGTTTTCCTATGATTGCTTCGGGAAATCTGATCACGTAGAAAGCCCAATAGGAAAGAGATTGAAGCTGGGAAGACATTTTGTGTTTCGGTTGCAAAGTTGAAGTCCCATGTGATAGGAACCTTTGAGTTTCTCACGTGAAGAAACTACTTCTGACTTTCCTGGTGCTCTATTACTTACTGCCTTAACAATGTTTATGTTTTTCTGTCTTAGTCCCTGGAAAGCACCCGTCGCATGCTGCAGCTGGTTGAAGAGGTAAGGCGTGGATTCTATTAATATAAACTAGGCCCCTGACGTGTTTATTCCTATCTCCTATAGCTTTTGCCTGAGACATGGCTCTCTTGCTTCCATTGCTAATGTGGCCTATCAGAAAGCCAGAAAATACTGGAAATGTTAACTAGTTATCAAGGTGACCTCACCATCCTCCAGCCCAGGTACCCTCTACAGTTCATAGTATAGAGAAACCTACCATTTCTAAGCTCCTGTTCCCAAAAATCACCAAAGAGGGGGTCCCAGTAAGCAGACAGAGTAGTGCTTAACCTATGAAGTAATTACTTACCTTAAATCTTCATTTGTAATGATTTTGTTGTAACAAATTACAACTAATCTAAAATTCTTTTCTAACTCCAACTATATTTATAACTTTGAAGAATATATATTTATGCAGACATGTCATCTTTTGAAATTATTGTATTTAGTTTCAGACACTAAAATTTATGAAAAAATAAGAAAAATCGTAAACAAAGAGAAAAATCTAGTCCAATTAAGTAAATATAAAAGTTCTTTTATATTACTGGCTCTGGATTGCACATCCATTTGTAAAGCATTTGTAATTCATGGTTTAATGAATCCCAAACTATTTTTAAATGGGTAAAATAGGGCAGATAGCAATAATGGAATCAAAAGAGCATTTGCAATAAAACCTACTCATTCCAATTTGATAGAACAGCAGTCAACCAGGATAAATGGATTAATTGAACTTGCCCGTTGGGAGAGATGGAGTAGAAAAAGAATGGCTTGAACTATATTTATCTTAACCTAATAAAACAAGCCTAATGGTCTTTATTCGGCAAGATGCTGCTTTAGCCACGGTTTGAATGTGACTGCTTATCAATGTATAAATTCATGTGTGATTATCTTTTCTAGAGATCTTGGGCTTTCTCTGGCAGAATGATTAAATGAGCCTATTCACCCACCCTATGCTACTATAAATTGCTTATGCAATGACATGAAAGGGAAGGAGAAAAAAAAAGATAAATTTTACAAAGGCTAAGAGAAAAGGCAGCTGCCTCTTACACCATGGAAGCAAATACTGTCTTCCTTTATTTCTGATGCCGAAGCTTCTAACCCAGGAGCAAAGTGTGGCTAAAGGTTAAAGACAACAGGAAGTGTTGGGAGAAGTAATGATGTGTTCTCTGAATAAAATAAAAAAGATCTGTTATTTCAAAAATGACAAACTGAGCTTGCAATGCAGCACACATTGGTCCCCAAAGAAAGGCAGCCCCGCAGGGCCTCAGCAGCATAGAAGAGCAGCCTGCTACTCCAAATGAAGGGAAAGGTCTGTTTTGCTTTGTTCTAGGAACACTGCTCATGTAAAAATGCTTAAATGCCAAGAAGGAGGCAGATAACCTAAATCCGGGAGTGCTGGCCATTTGGCATTAATGTGCCGTTTTCCAATTTGTTGCAAGCAAAACACGAAAGTGGCAAGAGCTTGGAACATTCTTACATGAATTGAGATTAACATGAAGGGAGCGCACTAGTTAACAGTTATAAATTGTTTTATTGTACTCTACAGTATTTTCACAGTATACTTCATGACCTACAACGAGAGCCCCAAACTTACTCATCACTTGCTTGTGTAAATACATGTACATATGGTGCACATTTCTCAAGCTGTCTCCAATTTGCTCAATTGTGCAATGCTGTAACATTGCCCAGACTTGGAAATTAGTAGAATAAGTGCATTGGAATTCACCCCATTAAACTGGCCCTTTGTCCTTCAGAGCCTTGCGAACCTGAACCCTTCACTAATGTATGTCTTCTAAAAATGAAAGTAGTATCAGCCTGTCTTGCAAAAATCTGAGTGCTCTAATTTATTCTAAGAATAAAAGCTCCATTGATTGAAGTAGGATTCTCAAATTGTATGTTTTTGTTTCTCCTAAATTGTTTCTCGATCAAGCATGAAGTTGAATCTTAGATCAAGGAATGAAAGAGATGGGTGCAATCTCTTCTATTTAATAAGTAAGAGGAGGCTGTTAGACATTCCATCCTTAGGAAATTGTGAGCAAAGCATTATTGGAGCAGACTGGCTTGCTCTTACTTTCTCCTGGGCCATTGTCTATTTATAGTGAAACATTCCTCATGTCTAGGGTATTGGCTATTCAGATGATGATCTGATTTTCAATCAAAAAGGGAATTCTCTTTAAAGAGAATCAGTATTAAATATTCATCAAGGGCAGAAATTATTTGGAAGATATGGGCTTTGAAATGCCGGGATCTTATTCACAACCCCAAAGTCTGTCAGTGCTACATAATTTGAATTGAACTGAATTTTTATTGAATTCAGTTTCAAAGACAGGAAAGGTTACTAGAATTGAGAAGTCTCCCAAAGGCAAATAGTCAACTTCCTATGAAAGCACAGCTTTATGCTATCTCTAATAAACGCCAGAGCATAAGAACAGAGGAGGCTGAGGACTAACTTTTAATAGAAGTCAACACCAACATCTCAGGGATGATCCAAAGTTACTCAGAGGTCAATGGAGAAGAAAAACTGAATATCATAGACAGGAACAAACGGTTAGAGACTCGATGGCACTTGGTTCACAGCCTGGAGTTGGGAACTTAAGTTGGGTGGATACATTTCAACAAATGTTTATACAATACCTAACGTTGGAGTTAAGACAGAAATGCAAATTGATTTACTGCAGGGAAACCAACATGTGAACAGCTGTCCAAATTCAAGATCATACGTGCCTTGGGAGCAAAAAAAAAAAAAAAAAAAAGAGAGAGAAGGATTAAATCTAGAAGAAGAATCATTAAGGTGTTCTCCAGGGGGAAATATTTGAGAAGAAAAAGTCAATTCTGCTGATACTAAATGCAGATGTGAAGTCTGCATATCAGTGTCATGGGCTATGAAGCCTGAGCTAGAATAGACCAGACTACTTTAGGCAGGCATTCATTTGAAAGCACTACAGAGCCTTCCTGAAATAGTTACTAAAACAGTAATATTTCATAAATGCCTCAGTGTCATATCTCTTTCTATACCAGCTTATCTTTCATAACGCTTTGGCAATAAAAAAGAGAGAGCCTTGTAAAAACCACAGTTGTAGATGTGAGACTTTCGGTTAAAAATGGTATCAAATCAAGTTGCCAGTTCTTTTTAATAAGCTGATGTGACGTCCTTCAGAGTTTAAGAAAATGCTTGGGTGTTCAGGCTTTAGGGAAGATGTCGTGGAGTTTGGGAAAACACCCCAAAAGGACAGCAACAAAATATTCTATAAACACTGGCTTGTTTCATTGACTAAATAAATTCATCAACATATTTTAAAAACAAAAATAGAAAAATAGATTTCACAAAAGAAAGAAATGAAAAGAGGCATTTCCAACTCCTTTTAGATGGTCTATTTCTCCAGCAAATTCAAACACAAATGAAAAATTGAGCTCAGGTAAAACTAGAGCCACTTCCTCTCACTCTCAATCTAGGCATTAAAGCTCACAACTCTTCCAGGAATTAGAAAGAGTGTTCTTTCCAATTCTGCCTCCTTCACAGTATTTTCCCCATCCCTTCCCCCTCTATCTTTTAGATCTCATAAGAACAACCCAGCTATTTTAATAAATCCATTAGTAAAATGATGGAACCAAATTTAAGTTCAAACCTTTATTAAGAACCTACCATGTGCGAGCTACTGAGCTTAGAGCCAGCAGTATCACCATCATAATCAAATATATGTTAGCTAATTTAGCTCTTATAGCCACATTTTACTAATACCTTGATTCCCCTCTTTAATTCAGAGGACTTTGAGACATTCCGTGGTTAAGTAAATTGCTTAAGACACATTGTAGGAAATGGTAGCTACGATATTCATGAGCATGAAACCCCATTGCAGAGTATGGGTTTCTAAATTTAGCACTTCAGCTTCATTCTGACTTAAGTTTCTTTTTCTTTAAGATTTCCACAACAAGCGAAATGATCTTAGGGTAGTAGTTCATCCTAAGCATGCTGAAATTCCCTTCAGATCAAATACGACATTGGAATGTATTCCTCCTTGAATCCCACTCAGGCACCCATGAGCTGAACTGGTTTTGAGATAGATATACTGTGTAGTGTAGACGGAAGTTTCTGTCCTGCCAGGTCCCATAGCCCCTCAGTCCCAACAAAACACACAGAGGCCTATACTAATTATAAACTGGTTGGCCTATGGTTAGCTCAAGCTTATTATTAACTAGCTCTTACAATGTAAATGAACCCAAAATTCTTATTTATGTTTAGCCATGTAGCTTGGTACCTTACTCAGTGAGGCATTCTCATCTTGCTTCCTCTCTATCTGGCTGGTGACTGCAGACTGAGCCTTTCCTCTTCCCAGAATTCTCCTTGTCTGGTTGCCCTCCCTATACTTCCTGCCTGGCTACTGGCCAATCGACATTTTATTGAATCAATACAAGTTACAAATCTCTACAGGGCTCAAGAACACAGCAGTGTAGAGCTCATTTCATCCTTATTATTACAGTGGGAAGGAAGAGAGTTCTTACTGTTCCCGTCTGACCACAGGGTGGGTTGAGATACAGAACAGTTGAGATTAGAGCAGTAAGATGTCAAAGAGAGATCTAGAATTTAGAATCATTTACTGAATCCAGTTCTATTGACCAAGTTGTTTCTCACATTGAGAAGTACCATTGAGAGACAAGCTATACATTTTTCTATCCCTTATCCTTAATGTCTGGGACAGAGTAGCTATCCAGTACACATTTACTGAATAAGTGAATGGAAAAAAAGGACATAAATGAAATAATAGAGAATGGAAGAAAAGGGGATTAAAAAAGATAAATAAACCAACCTACTAACCACACCCTCTTACTTTGTGTCATTGGCTCTACTCTCAGTGTGGGAAATGGTGAGCGTGAAAGAATCAGCTAACCTTCCAGCACAATCCAGCTTTTCTGACTCCCAGGCTTCCTGTTCTCACACTTCCTGTTTATGTTCTCCTCAACTGAGACAATGTCAAACACTCTTGCTCCTTCCAACTAGTTCAGTTCTAGTTTTGAAACACGCAGCACCTATTGGAAAAATGCAAAATTATACTTCTAGGGCATCATACAAACATAAGTGAGAGTCAAAATACACCATAGAATGCTATGACATACAAATAGATAAGAACTGGGCTGATAAAAAGTCAACAGCTTTTCTCCACCTCCCATCAACAACAGAATGGAACAGGATCTTTGAGCAGAAAATGTTCTCTAACATGCTTCTGCACTGTCAGATCCGTTATGCCTAAATAAGCTACCTGCTTTTCATTCTACTGTCTCATACTTAATGGCTAAGAAGTGCAGAAAGGGCTCATTAAAATGTGGGATGGAAGTCCACTCAAAATATACTAAAAGAAAGACTTCAAGATGCCTTTTGTGGTCCATAATCTCTCTGGTTAGTGTGTATCACCCTGTAGCATGCAATAGAGCAGGTTAGATTCCTAGACATGGAAACTCCCAAATCAAATAAGACATTATGTTCACTTCTTCTTCTCCCATCCACTCCCATTCCCTTTGTCCCAATAACCTAGGTAGTCTTGGTTTGTGTGGGGCAAAAGCAGTGAGATGAAGTGTGTTTCTAGAGGTCGCTGTAAAAACGTGTAGCAACCCAGGAGAGGAATGGTTTTTTTTCACACTGCATCATTGTACAGAACTGGGGATTTCAGAGAAAAATATTTTCTGAACTCACTGCATCTTCCAGATCTTGAAGAACTTCTCTCCATAGAGAAAAGTCAGAGAGTCCGTTTTCTTTTGAGCTGTGCTTCTCAGCCTCTGGAAAGCCATAATGTTCTATGATAAACCTAAGCACCAGGATTCCAACATCCTTATGTATCTCCCATGGGGCATCCCTCCCCTGGCCATTAATGGGCACTTTTTGGTCAAACTTGCCAGAGGGAAAAAAAAATCAACCTAGAAGACTGTGAAAATGTTGCTTTCTGTGTTGGAGAACTATAGATATTTGACTTTTCAGGTATAGAATTATTAGATAGTATTAAGTACATGCATTCCAATGTGTACTCACTGTATTGAGGGACACAGGTCTACCCGATTGAGGAAGGACTACTACCTGTCTCCACGTGGCCCTGAGAGTCACTGATGAGGTTCACCCTTTACCCGATTCCTCTGGTCCCTACCTAGCCCCTTAATGCTCTCGTCATGCGTCTTCCCTTTGTTTCCCTTTGGTCCTTCTTCATTTTCCATATTGAGGAATAATTGTCTCCTTACTGATTTCTCTTTCTCTTTTCTCTCTCTAACTCCTTTTCAACTTTGCTACCATTATTGGAATGTAGAGTAAAGATGCTGGTATCAGGACTTTGGTTATGTTGGATGAACAAGGAGGTAAGTTCAGATTTCTTCAGTAAGAACAATTCTGCAACTGAATAAAGTTACAGCTTTTAATTTTTGTTACGTGTATATATAAGTGTAAGGGTTCTAGAAAGCTCGCCTTGCTGGATTTTCTTTTTCTGTTGAATATATTAAATGTGGAGATGTCAAGACCTTCTTCATGACTGAATTAATGATACTGCTGTCTCTACTATATACATCGAGATAACAGATTTTTTTGTCAATTTTTTTCCGTTTATTTATTTATTAAAGATTTCCCAAAATGAGATAACAGATTTTAAAAGCAAAATCTATATATGTCTCTTAAAAGACAATATTTTAGACAGTGCTGAGAATTTGCCTATTCTTCTTACCACCAAACTTTCCCAATAAATTTGGTTTCTTCCCACTAATGTCCAAGTTATGGGATATAGTATATGAGGTTATGCATTTCCTCTGACCATCCAAATTTAGTATCTGAAAGTTTTGGTTTTCAAATCATTACAGAGGTTTCCCCAGAATAACTGAAAATCATTTTCTCATGGGGTATTTAGAAAGTAGAAATTTTAACCAATCATAATATTTTATCTATTTTAAAAACAATTTTGGAAAGGCTAGGAGTAACAAAACTCAGAGAGTCAGGATGTTAATAGATCATCTCTACACACTGAGGTAGAAACTATAAAGGCAATCCCATGTTTTAAATGGACTCAAAATGTCTAAAAATATGGTAATATAATGTACATAATTCTAACCACAAAAATTCCATTTTGTGTTCTTATAACAATGAGATAATTGGACATTTTTATACTTTGCAAAGACATTAGAAAAACATTACGACTGTGATTTTTTTTCCAGTGACAAATATAAGAATGTAAAACTCACTCCAGCAGGTCCGTAATAAACTCCAAGCACAAATTTCAAGCTGAGAGAAAAATTTCCATGCTGAGAGCCTGGCATAAAATACTAAAATATAGAGAGCCTATGCATATCATCAAAGGGAAAATAACAAGAAGAAAAATAGAAATAAGATATAAAACTTCACTTTGCAAGTAGACATGTAAAATATTGTCTCAAGCATCAGAGATAATGGCATGCCAAGTTTTGGCAAATTGACCCAAAACATAAAAATTGAAAATAGAAACACTTAATTTCCAATGGATGCTGTGGTCTGATACACATGTTATAAGGAACAATTTAATATTAATATCTTCAGTTTTGAAGTGCACCTATCCTTGACCAAAATATCCCATTCCTAGGACTTTTGCACTGTAGTTAAACACTAACAATTATGTAAAGAAAAATGAATATGCCTTACTTGTAGTTTTTTAAGACTAGGAATGATCTAAATATCTGTCCGTGGAAACATCTACTAAGTCAGCTAGGGTATGCCTGTGAAGAGATGTTCTGCCCTCAACACAGTACATAAGCGTTTAATGATTTCTGGAGGGTTAAGGTTAGAGTAAGAAGAGAAGACAAAAAGTCATAGCATTTGAGGTGTCCTGAGAAGTAATTAGAAGCATTAGAGATTTATCTAGGGAATGCCTATGATGGATGGATATAGAAAGTAAGAGCCTGTGATTTCTGGTTGTGATAGTAAGAGCCTTTGGAATGTGATATGGGTCTAACACCTAGAAAGGGAGCTGGAAAGAAAAGGAGGATAGAGTGGGAGGAATCCCAGACTAAAAAACTATTCTGAGAAGGTCTCAGCCAAGCTAATGGGGAACCCAGAAGCTAAGATTGCCACCCCTAAGCAGAGAAGAGAAGAAATGCCACAAACCTGGCAGTCCCACTATATTTGGGTATTAACCTGTAGCATCTCGAGAAAGCATGACCTTAGTATGAATGCTATGCCACCCATCAATGCAGAGCTACACCCTACTTCTCTGACAGGTTCCCTCCATTGCTTTTGTTTTTGTAATATTTAGTTGCATTAAACTCTTTTCAAAATATACATCAAATAATTGTAAAACTAGGGAACAAAAACAGTTATACACCAACTTCATCACTTTTCATCCACTGTTCAAATTAGAGTTGGTTGAAATCTCTAAAATTAAGAATCCAGTTGAGTTCTGTTCTAAAGGTATTAAGGATTGCTCTAATTACTTTCTGGTTTGATCTGTGTCACAATGTCTCAGCTCTGAAATGTGGGGTGCAGCAAGCCATTGCATGAAAAGTTGTGAAACAAAGGTGCCCACATAGATAAACAGCTCTTTCAGTTAGTAGAGCTGTGTGGGGAAAGGAGCTTTACAGCAGAATAAAGACTTGGGATAATGTCTTCTTCCTCCTCTACAAAGTACTGACAAAAAGACATGATATGAAAAACAATAGACAGAAACATGGAGCCCTAGAGAGAAAGGCTGAGGATGTAGCTCAGCTGTAGAGCTACAGTGAGGTCCTTGCTTAAGGCCCCAGCATCACAGATGAAGAGAGAGGAAGAAAGGTAGAACATGAACAGCCTTTTGCTTACCTGAATTGAAAATATCCTTGTACTTTGATAAAGAAAATCTAGAAGTACAGTGTGCAAAATCCCCATACATATGCAAAAATTTATAATTCTTAAATATGATAACTCCCATAAGCATCTAGCTATTATTACCTTAAAAAAAAGCAAAGAACAGATTCCCACCCCAGGATAGCGAACGTTTTCAGCTGAAACATTTTGCAGTCCTCCAGTAAGCATATTTCCCATGAGAGTTTGTGTTATAGCAGATATGTGGCAAACAGCTCATTCTGACAAAAATAGATAATTAAAAACTACAGTTGTAAATCTTCAAAAGTGGGTGATCTGGGGCTTGTCTGACGGGGTACACATTCCATTTTTATTAGGAACTTCAGGCCTTTGCAAGTGACAGATGGGTGTGCCAACCACATCTTCCTTGCGTCTTAAGAAGCCAATTTATTTATTTAATTTAATAAACATTAAATTAATAATATTTAATTCTGTTTGTGCAATATGTACTTGCTTAGGTCAGTAACTGCTTTTTGATTTCTCTCCAACTTATGCTGTACTAATTTTGTCTATGCCTGACATCCAGAGTATTAACCATTTCTACCTCGCAGCTGCTCAAGGAACGGCAAGCAACAACCATCCTCCTGGAAAACTATTGCACCTGCTGTGGAGGCAGGCCAGACCTCTGCAGGTTCTCCAACTGAACAGTTACCCTGGGAAGGTCCTTATAGGATTCTTGTTTTAGACCTAGCTATCAGGGGAACCAAGGAACATCAGGCATGACAGACAACTCTGGAGGCATATAGAGCCCTGGGACTTTTGTTCCCCTAAAAATGATGTCTCTCAAGACATCATATAATTTAAAGCCTGAATGGCTCTGTATTAACTTGAGTACTCTTATCTTTCATTTCCATTTTTCTTCTTTCTTTTGTTAGTCTTTTCTGGGTTGTTTGTTTTGATGACTCAGTCCAGGATCTCTGAGAATGCACCTGTGATGAGCTCTAAATTAAATAGTAAAATCTCTGACCACTGCTGGCAGAAAAAAAAAAGACAAAATGAAGGTCAATCTAGAAGGCCATCCAACCATCTTGAAGTTAATAGCACTACAAAACAGTGTTTGACAAAATACCCCACCTCTTCGCTAATCCACTCTCAACCTCAGTTCAGAATGACTCAGGTTGTTCAGTGTGGTAGCCAATGTGGATATGTGGTTATTTCACTTTGTTTGAATGAATTTCATAGCGTTCATCAGTATTAACGAAAATGGTAGTATCTTTTACTTGGATATTAGTATGAAGGTGTGCATATTAGGTAAAACAGTTACTGTCTTTTACTTTAGGACCAGACTGAGTATTCTAGGGTCTTATATTCCTCTACTTAGATGATAGTAGAAGAAAAGGTGTCTAAACAAATCCTCAAGAATCTATCTTCTACTGGTGAATCTATCACAGAGATATCATGGCAGAAACATAATTGTTTCAGTCTCTGTTAACAACATGCAATATTGGCTATGAGAAGACTGGAAGATACTCGTGACAAAAAAAAAAAAAACTGTTCTCTTCTCAACCTCTAAGAATAAACACAAAGCTTAGGGAGAGAAAACATAGTCAACCCTGCACAATCTACTATAAGACCCTCACAGATGCCACTCTACACAGGAATGAAATGAAGACATGGATGCTCTCACGAACTTCCTGAAGAGTGCATCATGGGAATCATTCTAAGGCTACCAAGTCTTAATGCGTCAAACATGCCCACAAGCATTGGCAACTCAGCACAGTAAAGTTCATACTGTAGCTAGAATACCTGGACAAAATAGTTCTAGGCTTTTTTTTTTTCCAAATCAAATTCAACATCAGATTTTTCTCTTTCAGTCAAACATTTGCTAACAAAACTGCGAACCATGACAGAATGCAGTTTTCAGAAGTGTGAATATGGATGTGTTCATTTTTATCTTTCAATGACCTAACTCATAGGTCTAACCCTTACGGTCAGTCCACATAAATACATTACCACTTATTCTCTAGAGGCACCAGAAATAAGGCATCTGAAATCTTGGCAGAACATCAGGATTTTTGCAGAAACAAACAAAAAAAAGCATAAATTGTTTTCTAAGTTAAGAGAAATGCATCAGGTGGTCCAGACATCTGAAGATGCACCCTTCTGAGTGTGCATCGCTGCCATCGTTTGTGCCCTACAGGGAGTTTGCCCTTTGAGTCCAGGTACCTCCTTAAATCCACCCTAACACAGCGCTCTTCAAGCTACCAGCAATTCTTTTATTTGAACCAGCATCCTTATTCTATCTGTATGCATCATGGTCCTTCATTTAATGACGCATTGATAAAGGCATGAACCGTGTCAACCAAGACACCTAGGAAATGAAGAAAAATTTAAGTTTCATGAAAACACTGTGTCCTTTCCCTTATGCTTTAGCCCTCTCACTTGAGTATTAAATTTGATTCACACACAGATTTATTATGTTCTTAAAAGGAAACTGGAGTTGAGTCATTAGTTTAAAAAAATAATCAAGTTTGGCATGATTGTGCTTCCGATCATGTGCTAAGGATGCTGGGCTACAGAGGGAGATCCTGTGTCAAAAAGGCAAACAAACAAACCAGGAAGGGAAGCAGGCAAGAGAAAGGGGCGTTCTCTCAAATAAGAGGAAGGAGGAAGGGAGAAAATTCTTGCATGTAAAGATTTCTGGGCCATCCCTGTCTCTTGCTCTTGACAGGAGAACGGTGCCACTGTCCCTCCACATTGACCAAACACTGCAGTGTTTCCATCAGCTTCTGCAAAACATAGTAGAGGTGGCAGAGACTTAATCAGTGACAATTTCTTCTTTTGCTTTAGTGAAGAGAGCCAAAAATAATCTTTCCGTACCCAGATTCATGCTGTCCCGACTTGAGTCCCCAGTGAGCATCATTTAGGTCTCACAGTGACAATTTCCACATCATACACTTATGTGAAATGGTTTTTAGGTGATTGTTTAGCCCCTTGGGCAAGAACTGTGCTCTTATGTTATACCCTAGGCATGCCGTTGCTTCTAGAGGCACAATCATCAATGCATGCATGAGAATAGAGAGAGAAAGAGGAGCAGGGTGTAACTGGGTGTTATAATTAGACAGCCAAGACATCATATTGCACTTCTCCTTTAATGGTCTTAAAAGCTACTTGACAAGTCCCTTCATTAAATTTGCAGTTACCCTAATTTGGTGACACTTTTGAGAAATCAATCAATTTGGTTTATGTAACCCTGGCAACCTAGAACGGATTCATTTTTTATGAGTATCGAGCTGTGTTTCAGATGCACTGAGGACAGCTTTCCTTGCAGCAATGACACAGTGCCATTCTGTGTGCCAATCCGTTGCCCCTCCTCCAAAGAGATATACATTCTCCTTGTTCTCTGACCAGGTCAGTTGTTAGCAGGTCCACATCGTAGACACCAGGGAACCAGGGTAGAATGAAATGCCTTTCCCAGCTTTTGTAGCAAGTCAATCTCAGGGTAAGAAATGAATTGAAATGTTTTGCTTACAGTATTGCTATGCTGATGTTGCCTTCTTTTCCAGCTCCTATGAATTAAATAAGGAAAACCAAGAACAGACCATTGGCCACCTTTGGCTAGACAGCTACTGCTGGGGGAAGAGCAGAAACTTATAACTATGTCTATTCCTGCTTACTGTTTTGTCGTTTGCCACGAAGAAGTAAACACGTTCTATTTTCTCTTTTTATCTGATTGGGGATACTTAAAAACCAAAAGAT
Source organism: Microtus ochrogaster (assembly GCF_000317375.1). Lineage (NCBI taxonomy): Eukaryota > Metazoa > Chordata > Mammalia > Rodentia > Cricetidae > Microtus > Microtus ochrogaster. The sequence continues at coordinate 11,193,593 of NW_004949101.1, read as the reverse complement.
ATGGATATTTTGAAATTGGAGCAGATAATCTTTCTCAAAGCATTGAATGGGAGCCCCTTAAACATAAATTAACACCTTGTTTTTCTTTCTCTTGGTTTTCACTGTTGTCTGAATCAATACACTGCTGTTTCCCTGGATACACAAAATCAAACAGACCTTTTGATCCCATCCCATCATGTCTGAACTGCAAACTATTTTGAGCATCGTTCTTGTTCATTTCCTTCCACCCATGTCTACTTAGGGCAGCAGCAACCGTCTACAGCAATGCATCCTCCTGGATAATGCATTGTAATCTCAATCTCTCTCTCTCTCTCTCTCTCTCTCTCTCTCTCTCTCTCTCTCCCTCTCCCTCTCTCTTTCTTTCTCTCTAATTCTGTTTCACATAGTCATTTCTCATGTTCTGTTGGAAACCCAAAAAAAATTCATTCCACACTATCATCCCTTTGTCCTAACCAGAACAACTCGATCGTGTCGAAGAAGGCATGAACCATATCAACCAAGACATGAAGGAGGCCGAGAAAAATTTAAAAGATTTAGGGAAATGCTGTGGCCTTTTCATATGTCCTTGTAACAAGTAGGTACTGGGTACCAGCTCTAATCTGTGGCGTCCAGTTTTCTTTCTTTCTTTCTTTCTTTTCTTTTCTTTTTTTGGTTTTTCTTTTTTAATGTCAAAGTGAATGTCTGAAGTTTTGTCTTTTTTTTCTTTGTCCTTTTCCATCTGCTTCATTCTGTGGGGATAAAATACTTGTGTTTAATCAGAACAACTGGAACGCATTGAGGAAGGGATGGACCAAATCAATAAGGACATGAAAGAAGCAGAAAAGAATTTGACGGACCTAGGAAAATTCTGCGGGCTTTGTGTGTGTCCCTGTAACAAGTAGGTGCTGCCTGCCTGCCTGAAGCTTTGGTTTTCCCAAGGCTCATCTCCAAGCCTTGACTAGCTCATTCCTGCAGGCTCATAGGCAGGATGAGCATGTGGCATGCAGAACAGATCAATACCGTCTCCAATGCATTCATCTCATAGCATAGATAATACTAGTGGGAGTTACTGTTGATGCATTAAAAATCAGGCATACTACAGTGGAAGCCTCACTATCAGCAATTTTTATTGATGAACATTTCAACATTTTTCAGAAAGTGTACTTTGAGACAGAGGCACCCAGGGCACATTGTTTTCCTCAGTCCCAAGAATGAAAACTATAGATTTAGAAAAGACTTGGGGTAAGTGTGGAGAGTTAGAAATGCATGTACCAAGGTTTGATTTTCTTTTCTTTCTCAGAAGTAAAAGAGACAGGCTGATTTGACCCAAGTAAGCCTCTGCAAGCCAAAGTGTGTGGCACATTCCCTCCTGACTGCCCACACAGCCCCTGCATTTGGTCATGAGGTGCTATAGCCTCACCCGGTGCAAAGGCATCCTCCTCAGTGAGATGCAGTAGTGCCGGTCCCAAATTGGACCCAACTCCTCCAACTCTTCCTCTTGGAAGATCTGCCTGTACACTGGCTGAAATGTTGAAATGTGTAGATTTTGCATGCACGACATCACAAAACATTTAACTGTTCTCAAGGTTCTGCAACGCTTTTTTGGAATGTAGCAGAAATGTGACATGTGGTTATAAAGGTTTGCAACAGAAAGAACCCAAAACTCGAGGGTTCTAGAAGATAGTTTCATTTGGCTAGCAGTGGGGGGAAATGCATGAGTGGATTGCCCAACATGCATTTGGAAAATTAAACTCATTACCTGATCTCCCTCTCCCCTCCCCCTTTCCCTCTTAAAAGAAGCCTTTTACCCCAAAGCTCTTCTGACCCTGGCTTTTAGAAATAGAAATTGATGTCATTTTTGAGCAGATTATATGACCATTCCCATCCTTTAAACTTTGAGGCTGATTTGAAATATCCCACTTCCTGCTTAGGAGGGGAGGGGCTCATTTTACCAATAAATAAAAACATCATTTAAAAAAAATGAATGACTAAAAGAATTCTCTACAGTAAAGCCTGGCTAACTGGAATCCAGCTCACAGGAACTCTCAGCTGCCCATCACTTTTGCTTCTTTTCTGATTTTAGCCAAAGAAAAGTGGTACAGGAGTAATGGGAGGTAGCAGGGAGCAGTCAGCCCAGATTCAAAATGTTTTGTTTTCAGGGGCATCTAGCTCATTTGCAGTGTCTCACATCGTCTCTATTCCACAATCCCTACCTATGAGGAAATTCATAAGTGACAAATTAGACGTGATTTTAAAAGGTCATCAGACACATCAATATAAGCCAATATAAACTGTGGGAAGATTAGATTGTGCCCATACCCAAAGACTCCTAAAGAGAGAATTAGCTCAAGAACTTGAGAAAGATATTTACCAATTACTCTTAATACAAAATTCCCCCCCCCACCAGAGTCTACTGTTCACTAGTAAAACCATAGAATTCTCCAAAATGACTCATGGGCAAGCATTCCAGTTAGTCAAGATTTGACTGTAAACCCTTTTCAGAGCCAACTTACCCCATATTTGGAGTGAATTTCAACAGACATACCCCCACCCCCTTCATTGTGTGTGAAGAAAGGGGGGGAGGTAGGGCTCCTTGAGGAAGCTCCTCATGTTCTGAAGAAACATGACACCATACTAAATCCATATATAAGTGGTCCCTAATACCTTAATTCTAAAGAGACCCTATTTGAGCTTCAAAGCTTGAGTGAAGTGTTCCCTAATGTGTGTAAATAATGCTTTAAAAACCATGTGTCACAACGCAGTGGCTGGTGGTGCCCTGGACTCTCTGGGGGCTTTGCCCTGTCTCGGCATGTTTCGAAGGACTATGGTAGATGTACGGCCGTAATGTGAGTCTGTGCAGCGTTGTTGGTGCAGTGGTTTGCCTTCTCTTTGGAAACGCATATTTCCCTTTCCTTTGACCTTGCCAAAGATGGTATAGCAGACATTTTACATAGCAGAAAACATCACAAAGTCCAAACAGCTTCTTGCAACTCAAAAGGGAGCCAATGGGGAGGTGGGCTAGAGAGACAAACTCTCGTCACTATATTGAAACTTCGTTTGGTGACCTTGTACCATTCATGGAGTGGGCCCATGGCCCTTTGGTGCAGTTAAGTTGTGACAGTAAATTGTGGGAGCTACTGAAATCGCATTGGTGCATTTCCCAGTTTGTCACCATGGTTTCCTGGTCCTCCATCCACAAGGATTAAAGCCAATTTAAGAAATGGCTTTGGCCCTCTAGTGAGAGAAAGAAGGGGAAAAAAGAATTAAATCTTGGTGCCTTAGAATGAAAACTGTGAAATGGGACCAAAGGATGTATGTTGTTCTTGGACTCAACAGCATGTGGTTTCTACTATGCAAAGAACCTAGAAACATCTTTGATTGCCTTAAATTACAACACACCCACCAAAATATGCTCTATATGTTTCTATTGGGCACAATAGGTATGCCTGGATTTTAAGTTGTGTTCCAAGGCAGGTCAGAGAAATGTAGCCCATGGAGACCACACTAGTTCCAAACCACTCTCCCCGGTCATAACCCAGGATAGTTTAAAGTAGGAATCTGTACGTACACTACCCTGCCCTTTGGCCCAACCAAGAAGCTAACGAACTGCGTTTCAAATCATCATGAAGGCTATTACTGTCCTGCTAGTGCCTATTTCGAGAATGGTCAACTTCTGGAGTAGTTTGGCTTAAATGAGAATGCTTCACTTTCTACTCATGCCTGTAGCTGGTGCATGAAGAAGACACAGGGTGGGCTGGGGGTTCCTTTTCGGTGCTAGATGGCTTGTTCTCTCTTCTATTTTCCTGCATTCATTTCACTATGCTTCTTTTACTTTTTGTCTCTGTGGACAAAGGTTTGTACATCAACCCTGGATGTATGGTGACTGTTTGGAAGTACCGATATATTATCAAATTCGAAGCACTATAGAGGCAGCCCAAAGACCATCACCCTTGGCCAACCACCAATCCTTTGTGTCTTTCATGAAGCGTTGGAAATGTAGTTCACACATTCGTTGGGGGAAAATATATCAAGCAGAGATCGTTGCATGATAATGTGTTAAAAACTTGGTCAAGTATGTTTTTCTTCATGATTCTGTGTTACTGTGGTGTAATGTACACCCTCTACTTGGCAGTCTTGTTTTGTGTCTGTCTGCCAGTATGTTTTTCTGTGTTTTGTGTCTCAAATTATAACCATGTCACTGAAATAGAACTGAATGTTCTCCAGCTATCTTAAGCCTTATCCAATTAAACTATAAAACAAACCAAAGATAAGTCTTGACCACTGAAATTGGCTCAACTGAAAATAAGATACTGAATAGCTGAGGCGTGGTGGTGGCCAACTGTTTGGGTCCAGATTATGATATATCGGTATTCTCTAATGCCTCAATTTAAAACTCATTTGCTTGGTTCGGTTCTTTGCTTAAAGAATTGGTTAATTTCTGTGAGCTTGCTGCTCCACCCTGTGCTTTGTCACTCACCCAATTTTTTGCATAGGCTTAAATCCAGTGATGCTTATAAAAAAGCCTGGGGCAATAATCAGGATGGAGTAGTGGCCAGCCAGCCTGCCCGTGTGGTGGATGAACGGGAGCAGATGGCCATCAGTGGTGGCTTCATTCGCAGGTGAGTTTGCTTCATTTCTCTCTTGATGGATAACCAGCACTGAACTATTTTACCTTCTTCCACACCGAATTTTTGGGCTCCCTCGTGGGGCTAGGACTAGATTTGTGATACCCTCACTGATTTCCCTAGTTTTGGGCTGGGTTATCACTCAAGGCACATCCATCCACCTCCATGAGGTCTTCCAACAAAGAGCTTGGATTTCTTCATGGTGATTGTAGTGTGTCAAGAAGACAAGACCCAAGGCACAATGTCCTTCCAAATTACGGTGTGGGTGCTAGCCAAAGCAAATCCCATGACCACATCCAGAATCAGAGTGGTTGTGGGAAGGCACTGGATGGCATGGGTTTATTTTAGGCAAGCTGATTAAAGAGACTGTTACAGAGGCATGTTAACAGCGTGTGTGATGCAGCATGTATAGCCTAGTAGTAACAGGAAACTGTTACCATTCAGTCCTCAAGTGATAAGAGCAAGAGCTATTACCAGAACCCCAAAATTATGACTACAAAAAGATACTATAGTAGTGAAAGGTAGTCATAGCCAGAGTTGGCTAGAACGAGAAAGGGAAGGAAATTCCCCAAGCCTTGCTTCTCTTGTCCTCCAGTCTCCCTCAGTCCAAAGCCCATTGGAAGTCAGAGCAAACAAAAATATCAGCTTCACAGGGCACAGAACACAGAAAGTCAAAGAACTGATCTGAGTGAAAAAAAGAGTGAGAGACTTGGGAGGCAGAGGCAGGCGGATCTCTGTGAGTTCGAGACCAGCCTGGTCTACAGAGCTAGTTCCAGGACAGGCTCCAAAGCCACAGAGAAACCCTG
>NW_004949101.1:11128080-11187723 GCF_000317375.1 Microtus ochrogaster | reverse complement strand
CTGTGAGTTCGAGACCAGCCTGGTCTACAGAGCTAGTTCCAGGACAGCCTCCAAAGCCACAGAGAAACCCTGTCTCGAAAAACCAAAAAAAAAAAAGTATTTACACTATGAATCATAACAGTAGCAAAATTACAGTTACGAAGTAGCAACAAAAAGAGTTCTATGGACGAAGTAGCAACAAAAAGAGTTCTATGGTTGGGGGTCGCTACAACATGAGGAACTGTGTTAAAAGGTCACAGCATTAGGAAGGCTGAGAATCACTGGTGTAGACTGTCATAGCAGGACTCAACATAGGTAAGAGTATGTGTATGTCCTCATGACTGTCTACCCCCAAGTCATTGTAGCTGTTGACCAGCAAATACTTCTGTGATTGAAATGTGATTCATAAGCTGTAGGGTCTCGATTCGCACCTGTAGCCCTAGAGATTCCAAGTCCAGTTCTGCCTCTAAATGACTTTGAAGTCAGTCGCTATATTAGTATCAACTAGAGGAATGCAGAAGAAAGAAATGGAGAAAGGGAAGGAGGAGCCATGGAGGGACTAGTGCCTGTAGCGAGTACACAGCAACTGAATCCACATGGCTTAACACTGACACAACAAGCGCCTATGATCTGTAAAGCTCGGGGGATTTTGCTGTGCATTGGGACCGGAAATGATTACACACAGGAATGTGTTCATTGTTGATGACCATTCAAATGAAATGTAAATGGTAGGAGGTGCTTTCTTCATTTTTTAAAATGTTCTCTGGCTCGTGCTAATATATAGTTTAGTGAAGCCAGGCGTAATCCCAGCATTCAAGAGGTCCGGGGGCTCAAATCCAGTTTGGGCTATATATTGAAACAAGGCTTCAAGCAATACAAATTGAACAAAAGAAGAAATAGGCCAGTGCACTCTGGGAGTTGCCATGGGGAAAGGTGTTTACCCCTCCAGTTTTTAGCTCATTCCTGTAACTAGTAGGAGGATCCTGTAATTAGTGCCTTCTATTTGCATGAGATGCCTGCTGTTGGCAATAGAGTACCTTCTTAACCTTCAAGTTGGCCTGTGGAAAGGTGGTAAAATGTTTTGTGAACCAGCTCCTGCCCTTCCTTTCCTACCCCTTCAATGGAAGCCAGCAGATACACACTTCTCTGCTCTGAAAGCACCTGTTCCAATGCCCCTATCCAACCTATGACCTCATATACGCGCATATTAAGAATCATCTGAAAAGCAGTTTTGTTTGAATCTTTCGGGAGTTCCCAGGATCAGGAGCAGACAGGTTAACCATGATGTTCACACTGATGTATGTCCCAAGACAGCAAAGTGATCAAATACTGTGGTTCTATACGTCACTTTCTTTTTTCCATTTACAAGTTGAATCTTGGAGATTTATGTTTCAAAACAACAAAACATAATCTCTACATAATTCTGCCTCTATCCTCTGACCTGGAGTCCCTCAGAATAAATGATTTTATCTTCATAAAAATAAAATTAAGGTATTGGGTGGCTCGGAAATGGCTCAGTGGATAAAACCTTTGTCACTCAAGTGAGTTAAGATGCCCAGAAGCCATGTGAGAACCAGATGTTAGTGCACACCTATTCTTCTAGTGTACCTGTGCTGACATGGGAAGTGAGCTGGAGAAATCCCGAAAGCTCATACATGACATACATGGTGATGAGCAAGATGCTCTAGTAGACATGCTAGAAAGAGGCTGTCCTCTGAATTTTACATGGGTACCATGGCACATACCAGCTCTCACACATGAACACACATACACATCTCTCTCTCTCTCTTTCTCTCTCTATTTCTTTCTCTCCCTCTCATACACACACACACACACACACACACACACACACACACACACACACACCATAAACACACATTAAAAATAAGCAAAATAGGCTGGGTGATGGTAGGTCATGCTTTTAATCCCAGCACTCAGAAGGAAGAGCCAGGCAGGTCTCTGAGTTTGAGACCAGCCTGGCCTACAGAGAAAGTTCTAGGAAAAACAGCCCGGGATGCACAGAGAAACCCTGTCTGGAAAAATAAAAGTAAGTAAGTAAATAAATAAATAAATAAATATGAAAGACTAAATAAATATGAGACACTAAACATGGAAGAATGAGGAAATGACGTAGTTTCAGAAATCATAAAATTAAATAGATATATTTAATTTAATTTAATGCCTTCTTTAAAACTATGAAGTCAAAGCAAGTGTAGAGGTGCATACCTACAAGATTAATACTCGGAAGGATGAGGGGGATGAATCAAGATCTCCACCTGCCTTGGCTTCATAGCCAAATGTTATCAGAGAAAGATAGAGAGAGAGAATTCAAGGCTACCAAATATATTTTTGCATATTTATGCAAAATATGCTCAAAACACAGACTTTAAAATTACATTTGATGTTAAGGCATGTTGGTATATTGAATAAGAATAAGATACCTCCTTAGGTAACTGCAGACTTTCCACATGCTCTATTCCTTAATACCAACTTTCTTCTCACTCTCTGTCTTTCAAACTTGCTCTTTTTGGCTCCCAGGGTAACAAATGATGCCCGGGAAAATGAAATGGATGAGAACCTGGAGCAGGTGAGCGGCATCATTGGCAACCTCCGTCATATGGCCCTAGACATGGGCAATGAGATTGATACCCAGAATCGCCAGATCGACAGGATCATGGAGAAGGTGAGCCCACAGCTATCAGGTGGTAACTACCAGTTACCACTAGGACAGGGACCTCCAGGTACACTGGTTGTTGGATATTTTGCCCTGAATATTTCAAGGCAAAAACATGGGATTCAGCAACAGAACTAGAATGAAGATTAGAATATAGTTTGGATTTTGATTTATTGCAGTGCTGGGGATTGAGTACAGGGTCTTGGGTATGCTAGAAAAGTCCTCCTGAGCATACAATTAGTTGCAGTCAAGGTTTATCTAAATCTCTCCCATGTCAAGCATATGCTAGGCACCTAGAACTCATGAAAATGCGACAAATCATATTCCCACTGCCAAGTCTAAACCATGAAACTGCTCACCATAGAAATCAGACATTAATTCTCTTTCCTTGCATTTTCCTCATTCCCAATAGTAGCACGGTGAATATTAATTATAATCTTTAAAACTGCCCAAATACCAAAGGGAAAGATGGGTGCTTTAAGTGTTTAATAATGATTTTATGGGTGTCATTTCTATCTAGCTACTCTTAAGTTGTGTGTTTATTCTTTGTGAGACCCTGAAGTTCTTAATATGAGATCTTGAACCTCTTTATATTATTTTTTTCATTGCCAGGAGCAAAGTGGCTTAATTTTTAGATCTTTTAACTCACAAAGCTAAGTAGTGGTTTCTTGGTCCCCAAGCACCCTTCCATACCTTGGAGGGATGAATAGACAATATTGCTTCAGATATGCCCCAGATAAGCAACATCTGAGCATCAAACATGACCTAATCAGTAATGAGCCTCACAAATGTCAGAGCTGGCTGACAAAATATTTGTGCTTTGCTTTTGTCGGCAAGTTACAACGTGCTTGCCATGGCTAAGCAGCTTTAGCTACGGTAAAGCTTTTAATGCAGTGAGAGCCAATGGATTTTAGAATCGTATTGAAAAGTTCATGATATGCTGGAGCCCATGCAGCCTGACCAAAGCCATTTTAGCCCCAAAGGAAAAATAAACAAAGGAATAATCACTGAGCTGTTTTCCAGAAGGAAAACAATCTGAGAAAACAAGAAGTGCTTGTTGTTTATCTGTGGACCAGAGTGACTCAGAAGCAAGCAACAAAGAAAGCAGGCTTCCAGAGAAGAGAGAGTTTTCCTCAGATAATGGGGTCAACCTTTGAGTTACTGGAAGTTGAAAGAGAGAAATATTTATTGCTCCGAAAAAAGCAGCAGAGTCCATCTTCTGCTCCCTCTGCAGGTGTAACTCTCTAGTATGGCAAGGACTTTCTGTATGAAGCAAATGAAAAATAGCTTCTCTGGTTTGCATCAACCCTAGACCGCTGAGTCACTGAGTTAAAGAGAAGGGGCATAATTCCTTTTAGTAATTAGTTTGATCAACATTTGAAATAGAAATTCTTCCTTTTTTCCCCCATAATTACAGTCTGGACACCATTAAAACAGAGCCCATCCCATTATGTTACTGTGCTGCACCGTCATTAATACATTTTCCCCTTCTCAAGGAAGCTCGGGTCTCTGCTAACTATATTCAAAAGGTTCTGCATGTATGGGATTGAGTTAAAAACCACACAGTATGCAAAGCAAAGAGAATTTTCCTTTCTCCTAACCCCATCAATAATCTTCACCCCATTTCCAGCATCACTGTCTTTTCCTGTCAGCATTTGGGCCAAGAGTGATGTCTGGGGAGTTCCAAATAATAAGAGTTTTCAGCTATTCTTGGGGATTTTTAAGAAATTGCTTCGTGTTCTTGCTGATGGGTGCTTATACATACAGTCTTCCAAAGTTACAAACACCCAGTTGTTCCAGAAAACTAGAAACGAGAAGTAAGTTTCTAGCCCACGCTTTCTGCAACCTGGTGCTAAGGGAATAATGGAGACGTTCCAACTTCAAGGTAAAGCCCGTGGAAGAAGATGTGTGAGGTGCAGGCTGGGCAGCCCTTGACGTCTTCTGTCAGTGGGAAACAGCACCAGAGAACTAAGGCGGTTACTTCTAAAAGAGATTTACTGTTCACCAGCTCTGTAACCTGAAAGACCAGAGAACAGTTTCACCCTGGAATGTGAATTATCTGGTGTAAATAGTAAGCACACAGTTCTAGACAGCTGATCTGGGCCAGTACGCCACCCGCCATGAAGTTGAGGACTCAGAAAGATGGACTCCTTCTAACAATGTCTGGGTTCCCTAGTAAATACTGTGGCCTTTTTTACAAAGGGGAAATCATGTAGCACATATTGAAAATGTTAGCAAGCTTAGGATCCTCTAAAATCAAACATGAAAACTAAGGTGGGGTATCCTCCATTAAAAAAAAAAATCCTCAAGCACATAAGTACAGTGAACGTAGAAGCATTTTCCAAGGGACATACCTGAACAGAGATTCCGTTGTTTTTGTTGTTATTGTTTTTGGGGTTTTTTGTTGTTGTTTGCTTGTTTTGATTTTGTTTTCTAAAAGGTGCTATTTCTTTTATGAAACATAAGAAAGATTGCGGTACTTTTGTGTCATGTATTATAGATCTGAAATTTGAATGTACTTCAGGGAGAACTTATAAGCAAGTCACAGGCACACACTTACGGTGTTCCAGGTCCACCCTGTCCTTGGAGACCATTCCTAGAATAGCCTCTGCTCTACCTAAATATCCCCAAAGCTGCCTTGGGAAGGCCAGGCAGTGCATTCATAAACAAAACTGTCTCCATTTACCTTCAGAAAGGACATTTCTTTTAAAATGGATTATTTTCTCACTTTAGCTTTTCTGTCTTCAGTGTAGAAACAACACAACTCAATCTAATGGAACATTTCAAATTGGTCTAAGCTAGTAATTTTCCTTTGCACCAACGTATGATTATTCCTGACACAGTTTGTAGGTACAGAAGAAGGATTTGGAAACTAAATAAAATTGAAGAGATTATCCATTTTCCAAATGAGGCTCCTGGGAATCTGATATAGGTGTCTATAGTTCAGAATAATCAGGACAAATAAGTGTTCTCTCTTAGGATGTAAATACTCATCTTGAAGCCAACTCCTGATTAACCAAACAGATGGCAGAGAACCCTAGCCAGATAATTCAGTTGTGAATAATCTGGAAATATGTTCAACTTTCCAACTCTCTGTTTGAATATGGATGACTCCAGTATCCTAGGAATTTACAATTTTAAATTGAATATAAAAGACCCTACCTAGTAGAGATTGGAAAGTGGAGAAGTAGGTGCAGAGCCTGTGGTCAGTGAGTGATAAGGCTCATCAGAAAACTAACTCCGGTGTCCCTGGACCACTTGGTGGCTTTCTCCTCTGCAAGACTATGGAGTTACAAACAACATGACCACCTGTGACAGGAAGGAACACAGCCTCTACTCGCTGACTTACCCTTCTCCATGGTTATAGGAAGTTAATTTCCTAGGGTTTAATGGTCTAACCTTGTAGCATTCCTGTGAATAGGTTAATCCCCAGGCTGAAGGAAGCATGGTACAAAATTATGGCAATTGTGCTTTTGTTAAACATAAACTGGTTACCAAACTCATGGAAGTGAGCCTTCAAAAGGGGCCCTTGAACATTGCTGTCTTTAATGACAACACTCTCTTATAGGGCTGCCCCAACAAGAATGCCAAAGCAATATTGAATCGATTGGCTTAAATTATATTTTTTAAAAAAGGAAAATGGGATTAAAGGCCAGTAAATAGCCAGAACATGCCAAATTTCAACTCAATAACAATAACTGTAAGATATGACACAATAAGTATTTAATCTTAGGACTAACATTTTTAAGGTCCATTATATATGTATGCTCAATTAATACATCACAGGAAACCTCTGTAGTGGAGTAAGTAAGAGTGTGGTTTCTGAATCCAGGTTGCTTACATTTTGGCTTTCCCTAAATTACTAAGACTCTAGACAGTGTTTCTATCTGGTTTGCTTCTTTACTTGGAAAAAGCAGCAAATAATCATTTGCACCCAATGGCTAATGTCATCCAGGTTTAAAGAGTAAAACGCTGTTGAGGCCATGCTCATTAGTACTATTCTTTACCGTGCCCTTCTTGTAAACAAGAAAGTTGAGACCTAAGATGCAATTGGCACAGACAGACTCTGCTGGATAAGTAGGCCAAGAAGGATCTAACGAAGGGTGGCAGGTCAGTTCAGTCGAACAGACAGGACTGCTTCCACAGAAGTCATTGAGTGTTGAGTACCTTTCCCGCGTAGAAAGATAAATAATATCACCCTGTCCTCAAAAAGCAGATGCTATTCAGTGAGGGAAGTGGTCAGAAATGCAAGTCAAGTTTCCACCTGATCTTGTCCACTTAAGGCCATAGCAATGATCTCAGCAGGGTGGGTGAAGTGGGGGAGGGGAGGTAAGAAAAAGGTGATGGGCCGGGCGGTGGTGGCGCACGCCTTTAATCCCAGCACTTGGGAGGCAGAGGCAGGCGGATCTCTGTGAGTTCGAGACCAGCCTGGTCTACAAGAGCTAGTTCCAGGACAGGCTCCAAAACCACAGAGAAACCCTGTCTCGAAAAACCAAAAAAAAAAAAAAGGTGATGGTTCTGAATGGGGAAGTTTTAAGGTTGTCTCACAAAACAAGAATTTGAGTGGACTCAGGCAGTGAACGGGGGACTTCCTAAGGAGTAATCTAAAACTTCTCTCCTCTTTTCTAGGCTGATTCCAACAAAACCAGAATCGATGAAGCCAACCAACGCGCAACAAAGATGCTCGGAAGTGGTTAAATTTGCTCTCCTCCTGTGCTCTCCTCCAAATGCTGTTGGACAAGAGAGCCCCTTCATGCTTTTCTCATGGTATTACCTAGTAGGTCTTGCACACACATACACACACATACACACACACATACACACACGCACACACAATCGCCCCATTGTAAGTGTCCCGTGTGGTCTGTCAGCTTCCCAATGATGCTACGTGTCTTTTGTTCTCTCTGGCTCTCTTTCGCTCCAAAGGTTGTACATAGTAGTCATCTGATGGCTCTGATTCCCAGCCTAAGATGTCTTGGGTCTCATTTTTTTTTCTTTTCTCAGTGGCGTTTGCTGAATGACAACAATTTAGGAATGCTCGATGTGCTGTTGATTCTCTCAATACACAGTATTGTTCTCGTAAAACTGTGACATTCCACAGAGCTCCTGCCACAGTCCTTTCTTCGGGTGTCAGGCTCTGAATCTCTCCAAATGTGCTGTCTTTGGTTCCTCATGGCTACTATCTGTCCTTATGATTTCATGATTAGACAATGTGAAATTACATAACAGGCATTGCACTAAAAGTGATGTGATTTATGCATTTATGCATGAGAACTAAATAGATTTTTAGATTCCTACTTAAACAAAAACTTTCCATGACAGTAGCATACTGACAAGAAAACACACACAACAGCAACAATAACAAAGCAACAACGCATGCTCAGTATCAGGACACTGTCAAGATTAAGTCATACCAGCAAAACCTGCAGCTGTGTCACGTTTTTCCTGTCAACATACAGACTTACTGGTCATAATCATCCCCTTTTTCTTTTTTGAAAACAACAACAAACATGGATTTGAGACACCATTTAATCATTTCTAGCAAAATATGTTTGGCTTAAACTATGTGAAATGGATGTAATATAGGGTTTGTTTGCTGCTTTTGAAAGCTATGTTTTGGAGACAACACTCTCGCCATGGAAGGTGTGAAGATGTAGATCTTCAAAGTCTGCCTCTTGTTGATTACTATTTCCCTGTGGTTTGTCATCAATACAACTCTTTGTTGCTTAATCTAGAGCTATGCACACCAAATTGCTGAGATGTTTAGTAGCTGATAAAGAAACCTTTAAAAAATTATATAAATGAATGAAATATAGATAAACTGTGAGATAAATATCATTACAGCATGTATATTAAATCCCTCCTGTCTCCTCTGTTGGTTTGTGAAGTGATTGACATTTTGTAGCTAGTTTAAAATTATTAAAAATTATAGACCCCAGCTATCGGCTCCTGTCTGATATTACACTCATCCTGGAAGACAGAGTCTACATATTCTGTCCAGTTGGTCCTAAGAAGCCGGCTGTATTATCAAGGACAATGAGTATAGAACCAAAGACGTTCCATTTCAACACAATCCCAATGACGACGCCCAACTTGCCTTTGTTCTTAAAACCTGTTCTAGATATATGTGAGATACTACATCTATTTACATGTTCTTCAGATAGTCGGCACCTCGGTTATATCTCCTCTGGCCTGTTATGGCTAATTGTGGCTTTGGATGCTTGTAGACACGTTCTTATGGGAGATGCTGTCCTTAATTCTCTTATAACTACTCATTTGCCACTATTGTGGTTTCTGACACCACCACCTCCGCTACACCCCCTTCTCACCGAACACTCCTTTTCCTTTTCCTACTGCCTGTATCACTTCATTATCTTAACTGGTATGTCTATCCTCACCAACTTCATCATCACCTTTATAATATATAATAAATTATATACCTATGTATACACACACATACACACTATAATCCCCTCCATTAGCTCTGACCCTGTCGCCACAATAGCCACCACCACCTGCATCACTAGACCATCTTTCCATCATCTCCTATCATTTTCTCCACCATCACTTCTCTCTGTAACCCATAGTAGTCATGCAAGTGTATTTATCCGGGTTGTTGTTGGTGGATGGGTTATTCAGGAGTCTCCCCAGGGGTTTGATGAGGGCAGGATAGAAGCATTTGCAGCATTTTAGCCTCCTCCAAAGGAGCAACAGCAAGAGCACATCTTTTTCTTAAAATCATGGTAGTGCAGAGGGTGCTAAAAGACAGAAGAGGTGATTATGTACTGCATATGTCAGAACTGACAGGGGAGGTCAATATTCAGGCTGTGCAGAATGTGCCAAGCGCCATCTGGCCCCAGCCAAAATGAGTGGGTTTTCACAGGAAAGATGAGTGCAGGCGGCTTGCTTTCAGATGGTCTGGGTAACATATTTGCTTTGACAATCGCCTTCGTCCAGGCTTCGTCTTCTTGTAGTCATCTACTTCTGGCTAATGGAGGACGGATGTGCCAGGGATGACTCTTTACAGATAATATAGCAACCCAATAAATGTACTAGTAATATCACGGCAGAACTCTGAAAAGGCTAGCTCTCCTTCCTCCATTCAGGCACTGGCAAAAGACCCTCTTACACAAACTCAGAGGTTGCCCCTGTATCCTCTTGGCAGGAGGTGTTCTTCTTGACTAAATGATTGTGAGTTACAATGAGGGAGTGAAGGAGTGAACCCAAATCCTCTGGAAGAGCAGCCCGTGCTCTTAACCACCGAGACATTTCTCCATTCACCTGTTCTCCCTCTTTCACATCCTATAAAATACATATTCTCTGAGCATCAACCAGCAGGAGCCAGTGGTTAATCACGTGGTAACTCACCTGATGCCAATTACTTGCTTAATGACTGGCCTCCCTCCTCTTCTCCTGCCTGTTTTCAAGGCTGTTATCTCTATTTTAGCCCTAAAATGGGTTTTAACTAGCTTTCGCCAATTTTGTGTCACCGCCTCATTAACAAGTTGACACTTGTGCCGACAGCAGAGGAAGAGAAGATAATGCATATATTCTCTGTCCATTAGACAGGGGACAGGCTCTGTGCTTAGGGCTTTGTCTCTTCTGTGTTGACTCATTAAACTGTCTTAAAACTGCAAAATTGGTATTGCTAGTGCCCTTTTGCTAATGAAAACATTAACTTTACTTGAACAAGACATCTCAGCTAGTACATGATAAGGTACGATTCAAACACATGACTCTAGAAGTGTTTGGAAATACATTCCAGGGTTGTGCCTTTGTCACATCAGCAAGTCAGGAAATTCCAAGAGACACTGGACTCCTCGAGCAGCAAGAAAGACAAAATGATGGATTCTCAGGAGATCCCTGAAAACCTCCCTTTCATCCACGTGCTGTAAAAATCACTAAGCTTTAGTATGGTCTGGGTCCTGTTGCAAATATTGTGAATATAACAGTAAGGAAAACACGCATTTAGGAAAAATTATTTATTCATCCAAAGTAGTTCTATACCTTCAGATAGAGACTATAAGAAAGGATGGGGTGGGTTGGATAAATAGACGGCTCCACTCCCCTGGGATGGGTTCTATGCTGCCTCCCAGAATTCCTCAGCTGGATCAATCTCTAGCTGTTCATGTGGTAGATTACATGATATTGATCTCTTTTTTTATGGGCTGCTGTTTCTTCATTTCCTTTCCACAACCCCACTCAAATAAACTGCCTGCCTTATACCTATCTAAGGCATCCCAGTCTAGGAAAATTCCAACTAAGATAACCCCTTTCTGCAATGCGTACCTCTCCCATGCATTTCCCTAGACCCTGCTTTGGGGGAAATGTGCTATCTTCCACCTACTTTATTTTCTGAGTGCATCCTTCTTCTGTGAAATGTACCCACGGCACTTAAATCCTGGCTTTCTTCAGTGGAGAGCAAGACACCATGTGTCAACTTGTAAGATTGCTGAAATGCACTGCATTCTTGAGGGAACTCCAGGCTTACGTATCTCCACCCGCGTGCGTCACTTTATTTTTCCACAAGCAAACAAATGAAATTGTTTTGCAGAAGACGACATTGTGTTCCCTACTACCCATTAGTAGGTTGTGAATGAAATACATAAAACTTCTCTAAGCCCCATTCTCATGTGTTTAAGTGATATAACTACAATAAATAATACCCTTCCCCCCTATTTCATGGGGTAAGTAGGAAGATCTAAAGGTATAAGAACCATGAAAATGCCTTGTAAAGCTATGTGCCACCAGGTAGACACAGCGACACTCCTGCATATTCTGTTGCTATACAATCAAGGACATCGGGGGTAAAACCAGGTCTTTCTGGTCACTTCTAATCAGAGAATCTACTCGTCATTGGAATGGGCATATGATGTTTGCCCAAGATTTCATTTAGCTGTAGATGAGTTAGTTTTATATCTAAGATGTTCCATGGCCTTATCAGGTCCACCAGAACAGCCCATGGATTTCCACTATCCTAATGGCTAGTCAGTACGCTACATTTTCACCAGTAAAGCTTAGTCAGTCTCTGACTTTCACCCAAATACCATTAAAGTAAAATACTGCTTTTCCCATCATTCATATCCAAGAACCAGGAGCAATTTATTATGCTGCTGTGAGACACAAATGGTGCCACACCATATAGTTGTTTCCAAATACAGCCTAGAATCCTTTCTTTTGCCAATACTATAAGTCATACAGGAAACCTGTTCTGAGGCAACATGATCTGAGAAATATAGCAGAGGCTAAGAATTCTTAGCAATTGCTATATAACAAATGGTACCTTAAAAATATGAAATAATTTACTTAGCTCTCAGTTCTTTGGTGTGGTACTTGGGTTATGCCTGGCAGAGAGTTCAAATCTTAACTGGTCTGTGATTGTGCCAACTGTGGACCCACTGGGCAGCAGTTGACCATCTATTGCTGAGGCTTCCTCTGGTTCTATATGGCCTTTCCTTCTACAAGCCATGTAGAGTTTGTTGAGATCCTCATGGGACCTAGACTTCTCACTTCCAGCACATCATACCGGCCAACGTCACTCTCATGGCAGTCCACACTCAAGAGATGAGAACATAGATTCAGCCTCTTGGGAAAGCCTCCCAAAAGTTGTGTGTGCTGTGTGTTGAACTGAAAGGCTACCTTCACAATCACTCTGACATCCTCAGAGTTATGTAGTGTTTTTTCTCTCCCCATGTCCTTAGAGTCTAGTAAAAAGAAAGGTTACGGGTGAATCGTCTTCATCTTAGAGCCCAACCCTGCGGATATTCTCCAAGGCAACCCAAGCAGGATGTGAAGATCAGAAGTAGGGTGCTAGTAGAGCCGGAGGTGGTGCTGACAGATTGTGGCAGCCTGTTGATGAAACTGACCTTAATCCTGAAATGTCAAAACTAATCCGACTTCTCCAAAGCAGGAGGACTGCAGTCACTACCCTTAACCCCGAAATACCCACAACTTGGAAGAAAGTATTTTAAAACCCACAATGGGATTGGATCCTCAGCCAGCATCTGATAAATACCCCTTGTCTGAAACTTCTGTGCCTTCCTTCCCCATCTTTTATTTGTTGCTATTCGTGCAGATTTACACTAGATTTTAATTTTTTTTTTTGTGGGAGTCTTTATTTTGCCTTTCTTACCAACCTTTTATGTTCAAAAATATACTGTTCTCTTTGCTAACGGGGCAAACAAGACTGATTAGTCAAGAATGAAAAAGAAATTATGTGTGTCAGAGACAGCTTAAGTATACACAAGATGTTTCCTGGGTGTCTGGAGGCGTGGGGTGTAGGAGGTGACTGCTGTCTTGCATGGCATCAGCTTGCTTCTTAAAGGACTGGCTTGCCTCTTAAAGGAACCATGACAATTGCCAGTTTAGAAAGGATGAAGCAAGTGTCCACGGCGTATAATTTTAAACTACAAGAGGCTGTGGAGATAGAAAACCCTAGAGACCTTAATGTGTGCACTCATTTGTTATTAAAGGCAAAACTTCAAACGAGGTCAAATACATTTTCCAAGAAGTTTCAGATTTTATACCTGCACCAAATCCCTCTCTCTCTCTCTCTCTCTCTCTCTCTCTCTCTCTCTCTCTCTCTTTCTCCTCTCTCTCTCTTTCTCTCTCTCTCTTTCTCCTCTTTCTCTCTCTCTCTCTCTCTCTCTCTCTCTCTCTCTTTCTCTCTCTCTCTTTCTCCTCTCTCTCTCTCTCTCTCTCTCTCTC
Source organism: Microtus ochrogaster (assembly GCF_000317375.1). Lineage (NCBI taxonomy): Eukaryota > Metazoa > Chordata > Mammalia > Rodentia > Cricetidae > Microtus > Microtus ochrogaster. Next base: position 11,174,363 of record NW_004949101.1, on the reverse strand, counting down.
TCTCTCTCTCTCGTCTTTTTTTTTAATGACCATAGCCTACTTGAAATTGTACTCTCTAAACTTTTGTTTAAGCGCCTTAAGTGTAAGTAGTCTGCTCTGCCCTTAGACTAATCAGCAGTTCTTAGGTGGATATACCTTATCCAACTGTCTTAGCCTCATTTTATTTGAGAGCAATGATTAAAAACCAAGACAAAACTTTGGAGTGCCTTAAAGATGCTTTTTCTAAGTTAGAGAATGGCATTCCTCCAAAAATGAAGACTCAATGAAGGAGTGCATCTGGGAGTGTGGATCCAGAGGGCGAGAAAGAGGGATGGGGGAGAAAAAAAGATGTCTCGGAAAGTGGTGCTGACCGTGCATTATGTGGCTGAACCAGTGTCGTCAGGGACCTGGGTATTTGAGCCTAAGGGAAAGCAGAGCAGCAGGTGGAATGCAGATCAAGGCTATTTCCCTAGGGAAAGATAGGGAGGTGCACTTGCTTTGGCCATGGATTGGCATGGGTGGCACTGATACCTTCTGCCTGTGGTGCACATTTGAAATCCCAAAGGGGTTCTGAATGAATAGGACCAACAAGATGGCGAGGTTCAGGTACAGCGGGTCAATTTACTCTTCTGCAAGAGTGATGAGGGCTCCTTGAAACTGGCCGTCAGCCCTATGGCTGATATAGAAATTAGATCAAGAGAGTTGATATGAAGATACACATAAGGAGCATTGGCTGTGAGAGAAATATGAAGGAACAATTAAGGCAGCAAGTTCCCCCAGATGTTGTTAGTGGATTAAGATATGGATGATCACAGAAAAGCAGAAGGAGAGGCATTTGTGTTTTGCTTGAATTATGAAAGTTCAAGAAGCTAGGGAACATATATAAAGGAGAAGACAAGGAAGGGATAGACAAAGGCCCAGGTCAAATAATCGTGATAGGAGATAGCACATGGGGACTGGGCACATGGAGGAAAATGCAAAGTCAAAGCGAGAGAATAGTCAAGAAATGAAAGAGGGCTGATAGATTCATTACCTGGCACAGGTAGGCAGGACAGGCAATTGTTTATAAAACAGACATGTGGGGCTTTTTTTTTTAAACTTAGCAGGCAAACACATTCTGAACATGCATTATTAAGAAATACTTTCCTGAGCATGCTCAGTCTATATTCCTAATTCATAATAAAAATGGTAGGCACGTTTGGGAGCCTGTACAGGTCAAAGGCATGGAGCATATGGTTGAAAGGTCAGAATGGTTGGCTTGAGTCATAAAGCTTTGACAGAAAAAGAAGAAGAGAAAGGAAACTTAGAAGGTGTGTTGTAGCACACAGCATAGACAAAACTGACCTAACTAGTTGAGGAAGCCCAAGAAAGAAGGCTGGGGGTGGAGCTCGGTGGCAGCATGCATAGGGTCCTGTGTTCATCCTTAACACTATCAGAATGTTTTTCAAGCATTGGTAGAGTTATACAAGAGAGACATATGAAAAGGGACTTTTACATAACAATAGAGAAGGATTGGAAGACAGGAACTACTTTGCAACTCAGCTTATCATTATGACTCCTAGCCTATTTCAAGTTTGTCTTCCCAAAATAAGCTGTTCCTTTGTCCATTCTCTTCCTTCCTTTTGCTCTGAGTCATCACCAAGGTGACCTTGACTATGGTCTTGTACCACACTGCTCTTATCTTGAGTCTCTCTGTTATGACACTTCTTCAAAATAAATAGCTCTCAAATTACATATGCATCATCCTCTAACCAAAATATCTCACTTGGTCACATTCTTACACCTCCACACTTGCCCTTCAAATGTACACAGTAGTCTAGTTCTCAATAAGTCCAATTGCCCGACCTACCAAGAGCACCAGGGCAAGACACTAGCCCCTCTTATAAAAGATCATCTTCAATTTCTGAACTCAGACATGGAGTGAAAAACCTGAACTCTAAATCAATAGTTCTCTGTCTGGTCCCTTTTTTGCCAGGGTTCTGGAGAACACCAGGAACATCATGGACGATTGATGTTAAAAATATATGGACTGTTAGAGTGTGGTAGTACATGGCTGCTATCTTAGTAGTCCAGAGACTGAGAAGGAAAATGGGAAATTCAAGGACTGTGTAGGTTATACCTTTCTCAAAAGAATGAAGCGTATTGAAGCTCTGATGTCCAGCAGAAGCAGTATATATCAGCACAGTCACTTCAGTAAACTAGCAAGATCCAGTAAAGCTAAATGTGTCCATACACTGTGACTCTCAGTAATGTTACTTGTAGGTATCTACCTATTAGAAATACATATTTTTATTCACCAAGGGAATAAGCAGGACACCAGACATCCTTCTCTGGCCTCACTGATGGAGGAAGGTCATTGGTTAAGTAATAAAGAAACTGCTTGGCCCCATAGGTTAAAACATAGGTGGGAGGAGTAAACAGAACAGAATGCTGGAAGAGGAAGTGAGCTCAGAGAGGCCATGCTCCGCTCTCCCGGGCAGACGCGCATGATGAAGCAAGCCGCCAGGTCAGACATGCTGAATCTTTCCCAGTAAGACCGGGGCTACACAGTTTATTAGAGATGGGTTGATCGGGATATCAGAATTAGCCAGTAAGGGCTAGAGCTAATGGGTCAAGCAGAATGGGCCAAGCAGTGTTTAAAAGAATACAGTGTCCGTGTAATTATTTTGGGGCATAAGCTAGCAGGTGGCCGGGGTGCTGGGGATGCAGCCCCACCGCTCCTATTACTACACCTCACCCAGACACATATATGTATCATACACACAAATAATGTGTTCATCACAATAGCCAAAGTAAAACTCCAGTGCTCATGAGCAAGAGAATGAGAAACAAATTGCAGCTGATTAAACATGGAACACAAACAGCAACGAGAGTGAGTAAACTCCCAGCATGCTGAGGCAGCATGCATAACTATTACCAGCATGGTATAGAATCGAAGAAGACAAATACAGGAGAACATAGTGCTCGACTTTCAAAAACAGAATAAACAAACCCATGGTATTGGAAGTCAAAACAGTGGTTTGTCTTTGGGGATGGTTAGTGACCAAAGAATGTTAGAGGAAAGGTTCTGGGATGCTGATCCTATCCTGTGCTTGCCATGAGTCCCAAGTGCACAAGGGTATTCAGTGAGGGACATCTTGCTGAGCCCTCCAATATAGATTATTCTCACCTTTCTGTCTGGATGTGCTACTTCAATCATAAGCTTATTAAATAGTTATAAGAGTGATAACAAAGTACAATCTGAAATATCGTCAGGCTTTGTCATTCCAAATACAAGGGACCCATTCTCTGCCACCTTTTCCTTTCCGTTCATCCACACACACACACAAATATTCCACAAGGGGTGTTCCATTTCAAAGTGGAAACTGTCCATTGGGGTGAAACAGCGTCACAGTCTGCAATTGTTCAGTTCAAAGTATTTCCGTTTCCCATTTCTCTAGTTTTAAAACCTCTCTCTCAACTATCTTCTTGACATGGCTGAGTAATATGAAGAGCATTTAACAGCAGGACCTATTTGTGAAGGTGTGTGTCAGGTTAAGGAATTAGCAAGGGGGTAAGTTCCCTGAGGTATCCACCATGGTAGAAGCTCCTTCTCATCCCTAGTCCCAGAGCAGCAAGGTAGAGAGAAAGTCCTATGAACTGGAAGCTGGGAAAGGTGGTTATACTCACAGAGAGGACCACCTGCACCAGCCTGGAGCACAACCTTGAGTCGGAAAAAAATGCAGCAAAAACAGAGTAGAGAAGGAGCTCCAGCATCTCTCCTTCCCACTGATGATCTCGGACCTTTCTGATGGCTCTCACCTATGGAACGCACCAGACGTTGGAGAAAGGAAGTTCATGATAATGTTTACCAACGCTGGCACTGCCAACCCAGAACAAGGTGAAGAAGGGTTGAATGCATGTCTGAAGCAGTGAAATGTAGCACCTCACATGCTCCCTCCACATTAGGCATCTTTCTCTGTCCACACTGACTACTGAGGCTCCCGTAACTTTAAGAAAGAAAAACACAAGAGAGTCCTCAGCCAAAGAGGAATTGGAATTAGAGGCTTAAGGCAATGAAAGGTTCTCCTCTTTCCTGTGTTCATTATGGAGTATATGACAGCCCCACTCCTGATTTATAATCACGTTGTGTTCAGTCCTCCACAGTGCTTCTTACAGGGAACCAACTATCTTCTCTACTCTACCTTTCACATCAGCTATTTGGGTTCTGCTCTCAGTCTCAAGACATTTTCTAGTTAAATTTTCTATGGAAATAAAAAACTCACAGTTTCATCAAATACCCACAGCAAGCTGAGCAGTCTATGTTTGCCCTAACCGCCCTCTGTCATGTATTCGCCTTTGGTCCAATGAACTATTGCCAAAGAGCAAGGTCACATGACACATGATATGGTCACCCGAGCAACAGAATATGTGTTCAAGAAGGTAGGTACACCTGGATATTTTTATTTTAATTTGGAATTTCTCAAAGCAGAGCCTGAAATTTGGATGTAGATTTGGTACGTTTCTTGGGAGGTAACTCCAAAAGTTAAAAGGGAAAAAGGAGTAGAAGGCAAGATAAATATTGTCACCATTCTCGGTAATGGAGCTTAGACCTCCCCCCCCCCAACTGCTGACACATTAGCAGATTGTCCTAAAAATTGTTCACCTGGGAAATGGTAGGCAAGAACATTTATTCATCAGCTCCCATATCCCTGGCTATGTAAAAGGTTGGCCAAGAATATTAATTCCCCTATACTGCCAAGCATGTATGCCCAAAGCTAAACAAGCACCTTTCCCTGCCCATGGCATTGGAGAAGCCCCAAGACAGAGAAGAAGCCCAAGGCACCCAATACCAGCAAGTTCCTGCTAGCTTGAAGTGAGTTAGCAACTGCTAAGAACTGCCTACCTACCCACAGCTCAAGTCAGAAAGTCAGACCTAAGGCCAAGAGACCTTGGATAGTTCTACACAGAGCTTTTCCTGTCAACCAAGTTCAGGCACTCCCTTTTAAAGGTGGAACCTGGACTTGGCGTGTAGGTCAATAGGCTAATGCTTGCCCATCATGCATAGGGTTTTGGATTTGATTCCTAGCACCACAAAAAAATAAACAAATAAACACAATGTAAATCCCAATTCTCGTTCCTCTAAGTGTGGTGTGGCCTTGGTGTCAAACTTCCAATTATTGCCTCTTCTTGTTGAATTGTCATTTTTTAAAATCCACTCTGTCTTTCATTCCTTCTGACCAGGGTGAAAATCCTTGGAACTGAGGTAGCCGTCAAGTAGAAAGTGAACAAACGAAAAATGTTAAACCTCTTTGGGATATTTGATATGATCAACCCCTAACTTCAAAGTATTTCCTGTCTTGTGAGAGTTGTCTTCTCTCTGACTGCCCCATCTCAGTCATTGGGTTCTCTTTGCTTACTCCTCATTTAGCTGTTGGTATGCCTGCCCCTAAATAACTAAATTCAGGCAGCTTCTCTAACGCAGTGCATATAAACCCAAGCTTCGGGTATTTCAGCTACTGCTTTTACGCAGAAGAATCCAAAAACTAGGCATGCAGGGTAGGTTTCCCTTCTGAGGGCAAACCACACCTCTGCCTGCCCACTACAACTCCTCCAGATCACCCGCTGGCACTTGGAAGTCATCGAGCCCTCCAGTGAAGTGCTCATCACCGCCCCCTTGCAAACTTCTCAGCCTTGGGACAGAAGCCAGATACCACCTCCTCATTCCATCAGCCTCTGAGTCTTGTCAGCACCATCCCTGAATATCTCTCCTCTGCTTCCTCCTCTCTCCTTGGCCATATCTGGAAGGCTGCAGACTCAGGACAAGCTTCCTCGGTTCCTCCCTGATCCAGTCCAAGTCTCCTCACCAGCCCCAGATGAAGCATAAAACCTTAAGCTGCTCATGAAATGTTTCCGCAGTCCTTCAAAGGTTTTCTTCAAGATAAAGTACAAACTTCGATGAAGCAGACTCGGTCCTTGGTAAAATGGTTGGTGACTAGGCCTGAATTAGCTTGGTTTTTGGTTTTGATTTTTTTCACAGTACTGGGGAAAAATATCTAACAAAGCCAGTGGAAGGAAGGAAGGAAGGAAGGAAGGAAGGAAGGAAGGAAGGAAGGAAGGAAGGAAGGAAGGAAAAAAGGAAAAAAGGAAGAAAGAAAGGTTGGTTAGGTGTATTTGGTCTGCCATTTGAGGGTCCAGTCTGCCACAGGAGAAAAGATGTGGTGCTGAGACTGTCTCTAGCTATGACAGCAGGTGCAGAGACAATAGGTCACATTGTGTATAAAGTCAGGAACAAGGGAGGTGAATGCTGCTGGTTCTCCTTTACATTTTCTAACTCTTAGAAAATTTTATACAATGCATTTTGATCATACCCAAGCCCTTCCCCCAAATAATCCATCTCCCTAGCTATGACATGAAATGATGCCACTCAAATTCAGAGTCTGGGTCTTTGAATAATCCTCTCTGCAGACACCTGCACAAATACATTGAGAGGTGTGTCTCCTAAGTGATTAAACCCTACCAAGTTCATCATCAAAAGTAGGCAACATAGATCCACCTCCATCAACTCGACACCCAAACATACTACTTCTAAATCATAACATTCCACCTCTGCTCCCCAATGTCTCATGTTTACTTCATGACACAAAATGTATTTATCCCATCTCGAAAGATGCTAAAGTCATAACAGCACAATGCTACTTAAAAGTCCAAAGTCTTGTGTGAAACTCAAGATAACCTATGGTAAACTCCTATAAAATCAAATTTCAGGTTCCATATTTCCAAGACAAACTAGTACAAAGTAAACATCTCCATTCCAAAAATGGAGGAACAGAGGTATAACAAGGAACAATCAAACTAAAGAAAGACAAATTCAGGAGGACAACGTCAAATCTTACAGCTCCATGTCCAGTATCTAGAGCTCGTGATAGGATTGAATAAACCTAATAGCCTGGAGCAGCTCCACCCCTCTAACTTTGCCACTGATAGCACATGAGACCTCTCTTGGTCTAGCTCCAGCCCTTGACAGCAGTTTTTCTTGGGGGATATCCAACAGTTCTGGCATCTCCAGTACCTTCAAGTCACATTGCAAGGCTTTGCCTCTCGGATTCATGGAATGGGCTCTCAGGGCCCTCTTGCAGGGAATCAGACTCCACATATTTCCTGATCTCAGTGATTTTCTGGACTCTTGATGCAAGCCTACATGACCCCAGAACCCTTGCATTTCACACACCTACAAACCCAAACTCTGGACAGAGCTGCCATTTTCTGCTTCTGGTTTGAGATGTTACCTGGTGTCCTTGGGCCACAGTTGCAGCAATAACTGAGTATCTTCAAGGCTGACCCTAGGGAAGCATTTCTCTAAGCAGATATTTTGTAGGGGGAAACCACTGAATTTAGGCTTTCTCCTTTGAAACGAATATGTATTTTTATAAGTTAGTGCAAAACCACTCACTTCAAGACTGAGAAGTAAAAGACAGAAAGGAAAAAACTAGGGTCCCATATTCCTGTTTGTGAGACCGTGGAAGTGGGACCAGGCTCTATCCCTGGTACATGAGTTGACTTTTTGGAGCCCATTTTATATGGTGAGATGCCTTGCTCAGCCTCCATGCAGGGGGGAGGGGCTTGGTCCTGCCTCAACTGCCTGTGCCAGGCTCCGGTGACTCCCCATAGAAGGCCTTACCCTTTCAGAAGAGTATATAAGAGATGGGTTGGGAGCAGGTGGGGGAGAAAGGAAGGAGATGAGGAAGGAGAAGAGGGAGGGGGAACTGTGGTTGGTATTTAAAATGAATAATTTTTTTAAAAAAAGATCCAAACTATAGCAATAATTAATTCCATCATTTTGTGAATAAATGACTTAACTCTCTCCTAAAACTCAGATTTTATAATTAAAATATTACTGTTGCTTCAAAAAGAGTATAAAATGTACCATTTTGCCACATCTTGTAATCCCTCTACTTGGGATTTAAAAGAGAGAAAACAACAACAATTATCTACCTTCCTTAAGTCTAAAAAGAAACAATCAGAATTTAGAGAAGAATCTAAAATTTGACTGTATATTTGGTCCAGGAATTATGTGCTGAGATGCTTATTTGCAGGGGAAGAACTGACTGAGGATGGCTTAAAACCATCTCTTTGACTGGAACCCAATCCCTCATAGTCAAATTCGATGCTCAGCTGCCTCCTCCTCAGGGGGAGTAGATGACTGAATTACTAGTATGACCCCAATATATTAAAATGTCACCTGGTTTGTACTCTAAAGTTTGGCCTTGAGGCGTTAACAGCCTATAGCCCAACCGCAGTCTAGGCCAGCGACAATAATGAGAAACATCATGTGCTACCTAAAAATAACGAGAAAGGAGAGCAGAGCTTGAGGGTGTGAGTCACTGTTGTTTGCGAGGCAGGAAAAGGAGAGCTGAGGAAGAAGGGGGATATAAAAAGAGCCAGGGTGGAAATTAACACTACTTCTGTGAATAAGAAGCTACAGGCATCACCCCAGGCCTCAGGCCTCTGGAATCTCCAGAGCTGAGGGAAAGGGGTGATAGACAGTGGGAAACCCTGCACTCACCTGACTCACCCAAGGAATTGTATTGCCCACGGGCACCTAGGTCAATGATATGAAGCCTTGTGATCAACACTGGCCACCAATCCACACAGCATCAACCTCCCTTTTAGTTCTAGTAATATTTCTTTTACATAAGTGGGTGCTTTTATATTAGGGGCGTAGATATTCAGGATTGAGACTTCATCCTGATGAATTGTTCCTGTTATGAGTATAAAGTGTCCATCTCGATCTCTTCTGATTGATTTTAGTTTGAAGTCAGTTTTGTTAGAAATTAGAATGGCCACACCTGCTTTTTTCTTAGGACCGTTAGCTTGAAACACCTTTTCCCAACCCTTTACTCTGAGTAGATGTCTGTCTTTGTGGTTGAGATGTGTTTCTTGCAAACAGCAGACTGTTGGATCCTGTTTTCGTATCCAATCTCTTAGCCTGTGCCTTTTTATAGGTGAATTGAGCCCATTAATATTAAGTGATATTAATGACCAGTGGTTGTTTACTCCGGTTATTCTTATTGTTTTTGGTAGTAGAGTTTGTTTGTCTCCCTTCTTTGAGATGTGCTGGTGAAGGGTCACTATATGTCTGAGTTATTGTAGGCAGTGTTGGCAATGTTGGATGCCTTGGGTTGCGATTTTCCTTCTATTACTTTCTGTAGGGCTGGATTTGTGGCTACGTATTGTTTAAATTTGTTCTTATCCTGGAATGTCTTGTTTTCTCCATTGATAGTGAACGATAGCTTGGCGGGGTATAGTAGTTTGGGTTTGCATCCATGGTCTCACAGTTTATGCAGGACATCTATCCAGGACCTTCTGGCTTTCATAGTTTCCATAGAGAAGTCAGGTGTAAGTCTGATCGGTTTACCTTTATAAGTTACTTGCCCTTTTTCCTTTGCAGCTCTTAATATTCTATCTTTAACTTGTATATTTTGTGTTTTGATTATTATATGGCGAGGAGATGTTTTTCTTTGATCCAGTCTGTTTGGTGTTCTGTATGCTTCTTGAATATTTAAATGAATATCCTTCTTTATGTTGGGAAAGTTTTCTTCCATAATTTTGTTAAAAATATTCTCTGGGCCTTTGAGCTGTGACTCTTCCCCTTCTTCTATCCCAATTATTCTTAGGTTTGGTCTTTTTATTGTGTCCCATATTTCCTGAATGTTTTGTGTTGAGAATTTGTTGGCTTTGCTGTTTTCTTTGATCTGTGCGTTTATTTTCTCTATGGTGTCCTCAGAATCTGAGATTCTTTCTTCTATCTCTTGTATTCTATTGATTATGCTTGTTTCTGTAGACTCCGCTCGTTGACCTAGATTTTCCATGTCCAGCTGGTCCTCAGTTTGTGTTTTCTTCCTTGCCTTCATTTCAGTTTTTAATTCTTGAACTGTTTCCATTACCTGTTTGATCGTTTTTTCTTGGTTTCCCAGGGTATCGTGTACGTATTTACTCATTTCTTCAAACTTTTTGTTATACTTCTCATCCAATTCTCTTTGATCCTACTTCATGTTCTGGCTTTGTGGGAGCCTAGCCAGTTTGGATGTTCACCTTCCTAGACATGGACGGAGTGGGGAGGACCTTGGACTTTCCACAGGGCAGGGAACCCTGACTGGGGGGAGAGGAGTGGGGGGAGGGGGAGAAGGGTGGGAGGAGGGGGAGGGAAATGGGAGGCTGGGAGGAGGCGGAAACTTTTTTTTTCTTTTTCTCAATAAAAAATTAAAAAAAAAATAAAGAAGGCCCCCAGGAACCTAAAATTTTGAAAGGAAATTGATCTAGAAGTGGTCATATATAAAAGAATGCATGATAAACACATCTATGACAATAACAGAGCACTTAGTTCAAGGAGTTAAGGGAGACAAAGGTCAGCTCTCTTCAAACTGGGACCTAGAGGGGGTAGGAGGAGAAATCTCAGCAGCTCCGGGTAAGAGGTGACATGTAAGCCACAAACATAGTAGCCATCTTGACAGTGTCCTGGGGATTTGGTAAGTGAGCCAGACAGCGCAACCATGTGAGTTTCCTACTACTGTGTGATACATTACTAACTAGGTGCCTTACAGCCACAAACAGGTAGTCTTTCAATGTTCTAGAATCTAGAATTGTGAAGCATGGATACTGGTAAGCCACACTCATGAAGGAAGCTTCCTGAGCTGCTTCCAACTTTTGACAGCTGTTAGAATCCTAAGGTTTGTGGACACATCTCTTTAAGCCTACCTAACTCTTCACATCATCTTCTCTGCATGTCAGATTCTCTGTCGATGATTTACAAAGACCTTCCGGACGACATGATAGGATCTTATTTAGGGCCCACATAAATTATCCCAGACAATCCCTCCATCTCAAGATAGTAATGACATCTTCAAAGACCCTCTTTTCCTATAATGTAACAGGTGCCAGTGGTTAGCTCTGGTGCCTTCAAGCAGTACTTCCCCACCAGCAATAAGTACCTGAGACTTGAGTGGACATTTCAGTGCTCCCCAAAATTAAGAAGAGGAGAGAAGTAAGGTAAGCAGATATCAGAGGATGAAATAGATTACAGACCAGGGACAAGAGAATTTGGGCTTGTACGGGAAAGCATGCTTGAAGGTTTCAAGTATGAGTGAGGCAGCCAGATTTTCGTTCCTGGTAGTCATCCTAAGTTTAAATAAAGTAGGGTAAGAGCTGGCCAGACTGAGGCAAAGCACTAAATCTTACAGCAATTGCCCTTATATGGTCAAAGAGGGAAAGTACAGGTGAGCAAGAGGAGGTTTGAACACAGGATCCCTGAGTTCTAAGAGAAAGCTATTTATACACACACCAATGGGGGAGCATTTTAACAACAAAACTGATATTCAATAAAGAAACCAAAAGCCTCATGTCTCTGCTAAGCACAGCATTTATTTCCCCATACCCCCACATGGTGTGACTTGTCCTTTCCAAAGTGCTTTTCTCTACAGCTAGCATTCAGTTGCATCTCAGCACAGGCTGACAGCTCACAGGCTTCTGAGTTTATGTGGGCTCCAGAGTTTACAAAGCACTGTACATACTCCAAGCATGGTTGACAGACTGGTAGCATCTTGCCATCTGAGAACTGAACTAGAAATGCTGAATCCCAGGTGTGCTTAAGATCCGCTAAGTGAGAATGTCTGGCATGGCATCAGCAATCTGTGCTTTAACAAAATCTCAGGGTTATTCCATGAATATGAGTATTTGAGAAACACTGGTACATATCACCTCCTTATTGAGATGTGGATTGATTGAAGAGATGAGAGCCAACATAACATTACAGGCAAAAGATGCAAAAGCAACTGGAACCAAACACTCATATACTTATGGACACATGTACACGTGTGTGTGTGTGTGTGTGTGTGTGTGTGTGTGTGTGCACGCGTGCGCACATGTGCATGTGCGCAGGCACACACACACCTGCACATGCATGCTTACCCACAAACATGTCTCTGGCCTGTTTGCATGCTATAAAAGTACAAAGTTAGGCCTCTGCTGAGACTCTGACACCTACTTCAACACTAGCTAACTTGAACAAACTATCTCCTTCAGCCTCTGTTTCTTCAATAAAATGGAATCAACACCAGTACTAGTTAACACTAACTTTATAAATGATAAATCCACTCAATGGAAGTCTATGCAGTCTCATAGATAGGTAGATTTAAATCTGAAGTCCTTCTGCTAAGCATCCTTTAATTTAAACATTCTGTTCCTTGCTGCAATTTGTCTAGAAGTTGGGGAGATGTTGGTCCCTTCTTATCTCAAATAAAGATAAAAATTATTGTGTCAAGGGCCCACCCAGGAATGTAGGAAGAAGTAGAAAAACTAATGTTTATCCTAGAGAGTACATCAGGATTTGATTACGGATTAAAATTTTAAGTGTTAGCCTGGGAGACAGTTAACTGTTGTGTTAAGCTGTCCTCTCCTGAGATGCATGAGCTAACCCAGCTGTGTTCCAGGTGTCTCCTGTTCTTACCAACAGCAGACATATACACCCCACAGGCAATGAACACCCCTTCCTACTCTCTGGTTCAATCGTGTCTACTGACCTCACATGGCAAACCACACGAAAAGGTTTCTGTCCTGCCAACTCCTGCAGCTGTGCAGTCCCAAAGGAACACACAGAGGCTTACATTAATTATAAACTGGCTAGCCTTTTAGCACAGGCTTCTTATTAACTAATTCTTACATCTTAAATTAGCCCATAATTCTTGTCTGTGTTAGCCACATAGCTTGGTACCTTTATCAGTGAGGCATTCTCATCTTGCTTCCTCTGTGTCTGGGTGACAACTGGAGATTGAGACTTTCCTCTTCCCAGAATTCTCCTGTTCTGGTCCCCCACCTATACTTCCTGCCTGGCTACTGGCCAATCAGCATTTTATTACAAGTGACAAATATTTACAGGGTACAATACCAGTATCCCACAGCAAAGAAGGACCAAAGTACAAAAAGACAGGCTTTCCCAAAGGTTGAAAGCGCCTCAGTAAAATCCAAGGACCTGATAAGAGTACAACAGAGGCCCATTAATCTACGAATGTTAAAAATAAGAGCCTATTACTGTCAACTAAGGAAGTCAAGTATTGAAATGATGAATTGTAGAGAGACCCCGCCTTTTGGGGCGGGACAGCCTCGGGCGAATGTTTTTACTAATGAATTGGAACGCGAGACTGGAGCCCTTCCTGTTTCCGGTGTACGGTGGATCGCTGAACTCCGGGTGTGTGAGTGTGCTTTTATATTAAAATTGTCTTCTTGTACCCACTGGCCTGGATTAATTAAATTCGCCTTCAATGAATCAGTACTAGATGGTGCAATATTTTAGGGTCTAGGGTATGGAAAATGAAAGCTCTTCTGCTTTCTCTCCAGTTTTAAGATGAAATCAGTTTTAGGACAACATGAGATAGACAACAATAATTTCATTGTCTGTTAGTTCCTCTCCAGTGCAATTATAGGAACGTCCAGGTAACTAGTTACATGGTTTCTGAGCACACTGCCTTCAGAAGAACAGAGGGTTCTTTAAAGAAGCAAACTGTCAATAGTCATATAAACCATCCAGCCACTACCATCTCCACTCTGGGGCTTCAGATTTCTTTTTTGTATCATAATATAAATTTTAATTCCTTGATGGTATCAATATAACTTTCATCTTATTTAGGGCAAAGCACAAGCATCTTCATAATTTCTAAAAAGGTAAATAGCAAAGGAACAGGGTGTTTGAAGAAGTGGGGCTTGTCTTCAGCTGTTGCCTGGTTCTTTCCACCACGGGACTTTGGAGGCTGTCTCTGGGATGATGCAGGAAGAGTGCTTACTCAGTCACGGCAGATAAAAGTCATGGTCAGGCAATAGCATTTGCTTCCTTCAAGGAAGAAACCCTATGTCCAAGTAACGTCCAAGCACTGAGAAATGTAATTTCCTAAGGGTCTCTAACTTAACTCAAGCAGTGTATCCTCCTCCATGTAATCTTGGAGCTGTTATGGGGGTGGCGCAGACAGCTGGACACCCTGCCTGTGCTTGGCGAATCGTGCAAATGGAAAGGTACCATCTGTGCCACTACCGCTGCCGATAGAAAGTAGCAGAGCAGAGCTGTGAGCTTCCAAATGTTCCATCTGGGTAGAACTGAATTCCTCCTTAAAATAAAAGAGGAAAAACATGTTTGACATATACCCTTCAGTGTGATCATCTCCACAGCCCCTTCTTGCGTGTTACAGTACTCTCCCCATGGGAAGTATGGGAGTATGGCATGAATACCACAAGCTAGGAGCAAAGGTCAGAGAGAGTTAACGTTTTCATTGGTCTAGCTGGCTTATTCTTAATTTTCTAGTGAATTGAAGAGAAATTCTGTAAAAAAAAAACAAACAAACAAAAAACAGTTTTTATATACAAAATTCTGTCTCACTCATCTGAGAAAAAATTCTTCTGATTAGATCACTAAATACTAAATAGACAGGCAGAAAGGGAATGACTTTCATTCCCACATTCAGAAAACATGAATTCGCAAGAATAGTCTGGTGCCCGTATTTCTAAGCTATAAAGACATGAAATTAATCTTATTTGCTATGAACTATTTTGGTCCTAAAGAAAATTCTAAGTATAATAACAAGGGCGATTAGAATCACGACTTGAATTCAGAGTGGCTTGATTCTAAAGCATTAAAAGAATAAGAGGAAACGAGAATACTCATGGAGGATGCTAACATGCCTCTCTCAGAGTACAATTAGAGACTTGAGATCTCTTGCTAACTTACCATGGCAACCTTATTACTTAATTTCTCAAGTGTTTGAAACTTTGCCATTCCATTCCTTTACGGGAGCCTTTCAACTCTTCCCCTGGATCCAGCTCACACTGTTTCCTTCATTTCATTCCTCAAAGCACATGCCATGAGCTCATGTACCCAGACTAAGAATTACAGCAAAAACTTGGGAGAATTGACTACACCCTTAGCAACTCACTTAGATCTATTATTTCTAGATAATGAAAACCAAGAACCCAAAGGGTCAGTGTGAAATTCAAATGCAACACTTCATCCCCTGCACTATTCAATTTTAATAATAGTTGCTATATATACATACTTATACTCTGCTGGGAATTTCAAGGCATATAAAGACCAAAGAAAAATGCTCTTTTTCAATGCTGAAAAGTTCACAATGGAGGGTGAATAAAATCCAAGTAACTGTAAAGTAGTTCTAACAGTGTTCACCAAATCAACAGCACCAGCCCCTCCTGGGACCTTATCAATCAGAATCAGCAACAGCTCTGAGCAGGGCCAGAACTCTGTGCTTATTTGCTTGTTCGTTGATACAATTCTTCCAGGTGATTTTGATATTCCATGTCTTAGTGTTTCTAGTGCTCTAAAGAGACACCATAACTCAGCACTCTTATATAGGAAATCATTTCATTGTGGTGGCTTACAGTTAAGAGGTTCAGCCCTTTATCATCATGGTGGGAAGCAAAGCAACATGCAGGCAGACACGATGCTGGAGAAGGAACTGAGGGTTCTTTGATATTGACAGACAAGCAACAGGAAGTGGTCTGAGACACTGGGTGTATATTGAGCATAGGAGACCTCCAAGCCCACCCCCACAGTGACACATTTCCTCCAAGAAGACCACACCTACGCCAACAAAGTCACATCTCCTAATAATGCTACTCTCTATAGGCTTATGGGAGTCAATTACATTCAAACTACCACATTCCCCAAGGTTTGGAATCAACATTACAAAGTGATATAAGAAAAAGAGGAAAAAACTAAAAGGAAAATAACTATTTTTAGATAGGGGCTCATGATCTATTCCCCATTCCATGTGTTGACTGAAAAAAGGGCTTCCTGGTTTGCCAGTATGTACATGAAACTTTGGAATGGTAACGAAGATGCCGAAATGCAGGGAGTCGATGGAGTATGAAGGTATTCTAAGTGAGTTAAATGTGAGTCAAGTCACATATTTAAATATATATGTGTGTATATATATATATATATATATATATATATATATATATATATAATGGATTCTTAAGACTTTCATACATACATAATGTATCTAATCATCTCAATTCCTTCCCCAACTCTTCCAGATCTACCATACACCTCCTAACTTTGTGTCCTCTCTCCTTGTTTTGGGGTTTTGTTGTTGTTGCTGTTTTGATTGTTTATTCCATATAACCCGTTGAACACAATCTGTGCTTTCCCTATACTCCGGAGCGTGAGACCATCCAGTGGGATGTAGCTGATATTCAGTGTTGTCACTGATGATCCAGCCATCAAATAGCTGGACATAAGGCAAATGATGCATGCTGAGAGAAGAAATATTCTTTTTTTTTTTTTATTTTTCGAGACAGGGTTTCTCCGTAGCTTTTGGCTCCTGTCCTGGAACTAGCTCTTGTAGACCAGACTGGCCTCGAACTCACAGAAATCCACCTGCCTCTGCCTCCCGAGTGCCGGGATTAAAGGAGTGCGCCACCACTGTCCGGCTAAGAAATATTCTTAAAATAACTGGAAGTCTGTGAAAAACTTAGCAATGACAGAAAGAGCTTGCTTACAAGGTGCACCCAAAAGGAGACAGAAAAAAAACCTTCCAGAATCATACCTGCAAAAGGCAAGACAATACAAAGCTTTAAAGTGGAAGGTGTGCAAAACAAGATATGTCTAATTGCATAATTTGTTTGCACTCAAAAGTATTTATTGTATTAGTCAAGACCTTGGTGACCTTCCAAAGAAGACATCGTTTATGTGTTCTGTGACCATATCTTAAGAGAATGTGAGATGAATATTATGGAACAATCACTTCTCTTCTGTGAACTTTGGCCATGCAGGGGAAGCAGGAAATGGTGGGAGTGACTGAGTTCAGTACATTCACATAATGTTTTCATAAATGAGAAAAGCTGAATACAATTCCCACTTATGACATTAGGTCTCCCCAGAGACTGGATTTCAATGCTTGAGTGCATGCGATGGATAACAAAGCAAGCACTTCGTGGTCGGCAGCCCCAGCCCTATTCCCCCAGAAAAGGCAAAGCAAGCATTGGCTGACAGTCCATAGGGACTGATACTCCATCTTTAAAGGCACTCTGATAAGCTAAATTAATTTGTTTCTGGCTTTTCTTCCAAAAACTGGATGGCTGCTCCTCTTGTTCTGGCTTGGGATCTTGAAGAAAAAAAATCATATTGCAGAATTAAAGATGTTACATTCACCTACAGCAGCCCCCTAAGGACAAAAGGCTCCCCAGTTGCTTTGCAAGGTTGCAGAATCTGAAAGCAGAGGATTGCAGCCCCATTTCAGCAAAAACAAGTGTCAGATGACAGCACTTTAATTTTGCAGCTGACTGAGGTTTTGCTGTAGTTCTGGCAGGGACAAGAACTGTGTCTGCATCATTCCTTTATGACGCCATTTTCTCCCCTCAAGATATGAAGTCCCAGAGGAATTATTACTCCCAATGAGTGCCTAGTACTTTTTTTTTTTTTTTTTGCTGTGTTCAGCATGCGTGACTTGATTTTTAAGGCTATTAAAAATAAAGATAATTTGTTGGACCAGTTCTCTCAGTACCATTTATTCTTTTCTCCCTAATTTTCTACTCCCAATGGACTTTATATTTCAAAATTAAGAGAAAAAATAATTGAACCACAGCACGCCTTTTCATTTTTAATTTTTAACCTGATTCTAGTGAGCCATGGCAACATAGAAGCTTAAATCTGCCAGAGACATTCCAAAGCTTCTGGCTTTGAAATAGCAGCCCATCTTTTAGGAGTTTAGCTACTCTGATGCATATTTTTATGCAATGTGTGCTTGTTGAAATAAAGTGCATTTTATTTTTTACCTTTTCCCCCCTTCTGGAAAATAGAAAGCTTGAGGGATATGAACTTTCTACATCCTAGGAAATAAATTTGAATATTTGAATGGTGTAGGGTAAGTACTAAGTTACCTATTTTCTATCTGCATTGATTATTGATTAGAACTGACCCTGCTTTAGCAAGTAGGGATATTTAGATTATAGAGCTGTCTCTCTTGAGCCTGCCTTTTAGTATATAGAATTGAGTATATCTTTCTTTTTATTTTTAAATTTGTGTGTATTGTTAATAACAACACTGGGTGAGAATAAGACCACTACCACAGTTGAAAGCCAAATTTGAAGCAAGCTTCAATTAAATACTGACCAGCTTAGTGGACTCTGACCAGGTCCATTCCAGGGTTCCTAGGAAATAGCCTTGAGTCACACTTTGCAGAGGCTTAAAAGGGCAGTTCCACAAGGCCATCGTATTATCGCATTTCCCATGGGGTCCAATCAGGGGCAAACATATATCCTGACCCATTTCCTGCCTATGTAACTCCCCTCCCACTTACATCCAATCAGAGTTAAGTGTCCATCCTGACATATTTCCTGCCTACGCACTTCCCACCCACATGATCAAGCACATCCAGTACAGGTGGAGATGGGTCAAACCAACTTGTTGAGGGAAGTGAAACATAAATAGCCCCCAGCATTTAACTTTGGTTCTCTCTCTCTCTCTCTCTCTCTCTCTCTCTCTCTCTCTCTCTCTCTCTCTAAGAGAGAGAGAGTGTGTGTGTGTATGTGTGTGAATCATAGGCATTACCTCTCTCCCACCACCATGTAGGTCCTAGAGATCTAGAGTCCAGGTCATCAGGTTTGGTGGCAAATGCCACCTGCTAAGCCCAGATTGGTGTTTGTCTGAAGAGTTTTGGACCGGAAGTGTCTCAGATTTAATTTAATTGGTGAAGGAGGAATTTTGGAATAATTATGATGTTACTGAGATGGTTTGACAATGGGATACAAGTGTAAACAGTAAGTTTCTGTTTCATAGACAGCTTACACAGACTAAAGGAGACTTGCAGCACAAGATTCTCTGAGTGTACCTGTTTTGAGTGTGTCTTGTCCCCAGAGATCATGGATAGAACCACATGGCATCATGTTGGTACTCGAAGGGTCTCACAGTTTATACATTTCAGATTTTAAGTGTTTGAATGATGGTTTCCCAGCATGCACCAGTGCTGTAATTTCTGACTTCATTGGGAATCCCCCAGAGGCAACCATGAGCTGAGCTTTTAAGTAGACATAGCTTATTTGGAAGGTGATTCCATAAGCTATTGAGAGAACAGAGAAATGAGCTGGGGTGGGAAAAGAGCTGATAAAGTCTGTCTCAAGAAGACATTGTTCCCCTGCTGATTGGCCTTAGTTGAAACCTCTTGGGGAGACCATGCAAAAAGATGCTCCTTTTGAGGAGCACAAAAGCTCCCACAATTGTCAGTCAGTTCAGTCCCTAGTTGAATCTCTGGCCAGAGATGTCAAATCTTTTCAGTGTTATCTGTAGATTCAATGCAATTACAAGGAAACTCCCAGTAACTCTTTTGGAGATGCTGATGGACCTGCTTTAGGGTGAATAGAGAAAAGACCTGCAATACCTAACAGAATACTGAATAGAGAACTGAGTCTGAAGACTTAAGCTGCCCAATTTCAATATTTAATATAATGTTGCAATGACCAAAAGAAATGTAGTATGTGAGAAAAAACAGACACATAGATCAGTGGGAAAAAGTCAAAAGTCCATACACAGACTGACAAACACACTACCTAGTTATCTGTCACAAACGTTCAAAGACAACTTAACAGGGCAAGGCTGGGCTTTCAAACATATCATGCTAGGCCCTCTTTACAGATCTTGCTCCTTTTGTAAAAGGTGACTAAAAAATAAATAATAAGCCTAAACACTTAAAATGTAAAACAATAGAAAAGCTATAGGAAGATGTATGAAAGTATTTCTATGAACTTGGGATGTTCAACCTTGGACTATACCAAAAGCACACTCCGAGAAACAGAAGCCGATACAACTACGCTCCTTTGGCACTAAGAACAACATCTGATGGACAAGAGCCATGGCTAGGATTGTGAAGGGCAGGATGAGATGAAACAATTACAAACACTTACCTAGAAATGGATGTTTGTATACAAAGTGCCAGGAATTGTTAAAATTGGAGAGAGAAAAATCCAGATAAGAATTTTAAAGCTGTGTGACTCAATAAAAACAGCAGTAAGATTATGATCTTTATTTGAAGATTTTTTTAATTGTTTGAGAGCTTCATATATTATATAGACAATGGATTTGTTTTCACTGCCTTAATGCTAAAAGAGATATAATCTTCTGAGAGCCTGGCAAGGTCAGAAATAGACTTATTTTTGTTTGAAGAAAATAATTGTGACATTACTTGTATAACTGAATTCATGAACTCATACTCTAAGTGGACTGAATATTTGTGCAACCTTCAAATTTAGATATTGAAATTCTAACTCATAGTAGGTTGGAATTAGTAGGCGAGGCCTATGAGAAATAATTAGGTTATGATGCGGGTGAGACCAGGAATAAGTGAAGACTTGGGGAAAAGGCCAGGATGTAGGCCTTAGCAGCATACAGCCTATGCCAGCTCCTTACATTCCTCGCCTCCAGAATTGTAGGAAATAAGAGTTTCCTGTTTAATTTTAGATCAAGTGAACTAAGATAGACTGACTGCTAAACATGAATAACATATTTTTATATATCTTAGAGATCTTTTGCTTATATATTATGGTTTCTGATTTTATTCATACGGGTTTTTCTGTATGTGCAAATCTTGGTGCCTGTATGTGTTTCTTGTGTATTTTTTTTGCTCCCCCTTTCCTGTTTTTTTTCCTATTCTGGTTTGTTTGTTTGTTATATTTTATTTTATTTCTATTTTTACCATTTAATATTATTTTATTATTATTTTAACAATTTTATTATTGTATTTTATTATCATATTTAATTATTATTTGTACTCTAATGAGAGAGAGAGAAAGAAAGGGTATGGACTTTGGGTGGGGAAGTAAGGAGGATCTAGAAGACATTTGAAAAAGAAAATTACACTCAGAATACACTGTATGAAAAACATTTTCAATTAAAAAAAAGAAAACAATTGTAAGGGTTTCTACCATAAACACTTACAGGTGGCTAACTTTGAGTAGTGAAATCATAAATCATTTTAATTTTTCTTTATATGTACTTTTGCATTCCTATACACTGGCATGTTTTACTCACATAAAAAGTGTAGGCAGAGAGACTGAGTCTCATTGGGAAGAGGTTACTAAGTTTTAGAGTAAGGCAGTCATGACTCTGAATAACCAGCTCTTTATCAACTGTGGGTGTTAAGTAGGCTATATACACTTCTGAGGCTCATAACCTCATCAGTGAATGGTAATGATATCTACTTTGTAGAGATATCACAAAGATTATAATTGATATATACAGAATACAAAATTCTTTCCTTAGATGGATTTGTTGGCACATGCCTTTAATCCTGGCACTCAGGAGACAGAGGCAGGTGGATCTCTGTGAGTTCAAAGACAAGCCTGGTCTACAGAGTGAGTTCCAGGACAGCTGGGACTACACAGGAATACCCCATCTTAAAAATTAATTAATTAATGCTTCAGTTTACAGTTGTATATAAATACGGACAGTTATTGCATACAACGTGTGTATGCGTGGGGTAGGGATTGAACTCAGAGCCTTGTGTATACTAGGCAGGTGCTGCACCACTGAGCTACACCCCAGTCTCTTAATTCTCAGGCATTGGGAAATCATGGATTTTATGTTCTACAAGTTATCTTTCTATGAAGATATAAAAAAGCACACAAATGTGTTATCACATATCTTAGCAATAGCATGCCTAGAATGTCCAGACCTTGGGGATGTCCCCCCCAGCAGCATAAAAAAGATCAAGCAAGCAAACAAAAACCCCACAAAACATATGGATGACGGTGGTATTTTTACACAAATATTTAGGTCAATTCTGGTTACCTAGATACAGAGGAAACTATTATCAAGGAAAGATGTGCCTAGAATTTTTCTTTAAAGACAAAAATAAAATCATTGCTTTCTTTAATATTGTTACAATATGCCAATTCTGAAACTACAGAAGGTTTGCCCTAAAACAACTTTTTTTCACTAAAATTTTTTTGTAGGGATCCATAGGGCAGGGAATCAATTAGAGTGCCTAGCTGCTTTCCTGGGCAGACAGTTCAGAGATTCTTTAATCCCTGGGGGCTTGTTATTCTTCTTGTAAAGTGAAGAAGACATTGCTTGTTAAGTGGCAATGTGAGTCTCTGCAAAATTCATAAATTGAAGTCTTGACACTCAGGACTTGAGCATGTGACTTTATTTGGATTCTAGGTTTGAAGAGATAGGGTTGTCTTAGGGTTGTTGATGTTATGAACACCATGACCAAAGCAACTTGATGAGGAAGGGGTAATTTGATTTATATTTCTCTCACTCCTTTTCATCAGATGAAGTCCGGGCAGGAATTCAAGCAGGACAGAAACGTGGAGGTAAGAGCTGATGCAGAGGCCATTGGAGAGGGTCTGCTTATTGGCTTGCTTTCATGACTTATTCAGCCTGCTTTCTTAGAGAACCTAGGACCAGCAGCACAAGAATGGTACCACTCACAGTGATCTGGGCCCACCCCCATCAATCTCTAATCAAGTAAATACCCTGCAGTCAGATCTTACGAAGACATTTTCTCAATTTAGGTTCCATGCTTTCAAATAACGCTCGCTTGTGTCACGTTGACATAAAACTAGCCCTAAAAACTAATTTGCTAAGGAAGCCCTGATTCAATATAACTGGTAGCCTTATTTATAGAAGGTTGTTAGGACACAGACCCACAAAGGGAGAAGACTAACAGTTACAAGCCAGAAATGGGGCCTCAAGAGGAAGACAACGTTGTCGATTTGTTGACTCGGACTTCTAGCCTCAGCACTCAGCAGTGATTCCACATAGAAGTCTTGAGAGGAGCCCTGACGAGAGTGAGTCAAAACATGGAACTGCATTCGTACAAGCACGGAAAAAAAATCATCAAACTACAGAACATGGTTATAGCAATTTCTTCTTCTTCTCCTTTTATCCTTCTCCTTCTTTTCTTCGAAAACACAGTCGGGCAGGGCCTGACTATGTAGCCTAGACTGATGTGGAACTCACAATCCTCCTGCCCCGGCATCTTTAGTGCTGTGATTACAGCATGTGCTACCATACGCAGCTATATGGCTGCTAGTATTTCAAGGTATATAGCAAAGACAGGCAATTGTTTGGTTTTAGATAAAATAAAACGTGAAAGAAGATAACTGATTACAAGTATCTGCTGAAATTCTTAGTGGAAGGAAGACTTGAAGAAACTGAGACGATGGAATTAATAATATTCATGCAAACAGAAAGAAAAGATGGGGTGAGGAAGGAGATGAGCTACCCCATTGCAGACACTGAGAGAATTAAGGAGCAAGAAAAGATCCTGAAACCATTGTTAGAAGTAGAATTGGGGAGGGAGTTAGTAAGAAGACGGATCACAGGAAGCAAGCTGGGTGGAACAGAGTATGGTGTCTACCCCTACTTCCATGAAACCCAATCATGTCATCTTTTGTGCACCAGCCTCCATGGTTTTGGTTCATGGCATTTTTCCTGACATTCTGAAATGTTGAAAAGGTTGTAAAATTTTAAAAAGGAACATACAACAGTTCAGTCCATTTAGTAATTTTCTCTCAACATTGTCCACAATGTGGAATACAGAGTAATAAGCTTTAAGGATGGTGACTAAGCAAAGGGTCTTTTAAAGCAGACTCTTGCTTCCATTTAATCTCCCTGGCTCTAAAGCAGCCCATCTGTTGTTCTATTTTGATTGTTTTTGGCAAACAGACGCCGGAGGAGAACACTGTCGCCTTTTCTGTTTTATGTAACCTCAGAGATACAATCAGAATGTTAGCTGGGTTTTTTTCCTTCGGTAGAAAAAAGAAAATTGCAAAGGACTTAAAACACCAAAAAAGTATTGCCTCTTTTCAGTAAAACACCAAACATTGTCTGACGCAATCTTTCAGGATATATGAACTTATGGGGTCATAACCTTTTGTTCTATTCGAGCCCTTTAGGCAATCTGTAAACAGCTGAAAATACAAAAATGATTCAAAACGATGCAGCTATCACTATTAAGACCAGCGCACTTTCAGCTCTTCAAGGGGCCACTGTTTCCTCAGCAGGCACTAGTCTTTGCCCTTTGCTTCTAACCCTTGCCAACCTCTGATCTACTCTCAGCCTTGTGGTCTGCCTACTATGGACAGTCTGAATGGAGTTTCTACTGAACATAAAAAATGTAACTTACTCTCAGAACTTGGAATCACAGGAGATGGTGGGAGAATGGCAGATCTGAACTGGCCTCTCCATACCTCATACAGAAGTCTCAGCTGTGTCTGCAACAAATCCAAAGCCAGCTCGCTATGATCTGCATGACATTTTTATCTCTGACAATCATTTGGACTTTTAAGTATTACACAGAAGATAAAAAAATACAAGTGGTAGTTTTCAGCTTGGAACTATAGCAACAACTACTTTAATGTGAAAGAAAATCCATCTCACTTTGCCATTGCCTGCTGTTTGGCAGGAACTCAACTGTTGTTCAAAGCTTTAGCCTCAGCTGGTTGTGGCAGAACACACCTGTATTCTCACCAGTCAGGGGTAGAAGCAAGAAGACCTCAGGTTCATGACCAGTCTAGGCTATATAGCCAGAGTGTGTCTCCAAAGAAGAACAGCTAAGTACACACACACACACACACACACACACGAACTGTTAAGTGAGCATTTTTCCTTTTCTTTTCATAAAATTGAAGGGCAAGAACATGGAATCCAATTTGGTAAGCATATTTCCTTTTTGTTTTCTCTGCATGTGTGTTTCTGTGTGTTTCATATATGTGTATTGCATGTTTTTGAATGCATGTGGGTATATGGGTATGATAATTCATGTGGAGGCATAGTCTCTCAATCAAACCTATAGGTAGCCTTGTTAGCCAATATGTCTGGGATCTCTCTCTCTCTCTCTCTCTCTCTCTCTCTCTCTCTCTCTCTCTCTCTCTCTCTCTCTCCCTGTGGAGACTGAAATTACAAAAAAGCCAACACATCCACTCTTTTATATAGGTTCCTGGTATTCTGAACTGCACTCAACCTGTACGACAAGCATTTTAACAAGTAACTCATCTCCTCAGCACCTAGGAAAGTCTTAACTGATAATACTTAAAGAATAATTTTCAAAATGTTTAAAATCAATAATTTTAAAATAAATTCAAGATGAGTAGGAAACAAGTTTTTATTAAAGTCATTAACAAGTAGATATTCTTTTGTAGCCAACAAAGTTGATTACACAGTCAAGTTAGGATTAGAAGGTATTGTCTGTCTATAAACTTAGGGAACTGAGAACCCCAAAACCTATTGAAAATCCAGGTGTTGTGGTATACACATCTAATCTCAACACTGGGAGACTGAGACAGGAAAATCATGAGTTTGAACTGTTTGGACCATATAGCAAATTCAAAGCCAGGCTCAGGTATTTAGGAAAATTCCATTTCAAAAAAGGAAGAAGAGGAGGATGAGGTATAGAAGAAGATAAAAAGGGAGAAACAGGAGGATAAAAAAGGAGAAGAGGGGTGTTAGGGAAAAAATAGAGAACCACAATGGATTGTGGGTCATTTTAAAAAATATTTTATCATTCATCCTTTGAAATTTTTATATATACATACACTGTACTTGGACCATGTTCACCCCCCAATTCATCCCCTCCAACTTCTCCCAGATGTCCTACTCCATGACCTTCATATCCTTCACAACGTTAGAACCTTTTTTATCAATAACTCATTGAGTTGAACTATTACTGACAATATGTATATAGATTTGGGGGCCATCCACTGGAGCATGGTTAGCCCACCAAGGATCACAACTGAGTCTCACTAGGCCAGGCCTAGTGGGGCATGCCTTTAATCCCAGCATTTGAGAGGAAAATACAGGTAGAGCTCTGAGTTCGAGGCTAACCTAGTCTATAAACCAAGATTGCCAGAACACAGAGAAATCCTGTCTTGAAACAACACCTACCAAAAGGAAAACTGACTCTCTTCCCCTAGTCATCATCAACTGTCAATAACACTTGACTCATGTGCCCCTACTTACTCTATGTTGTAATGTTGTCTGCCTTGACTTGATATGGAATTATCTTACCAACTGGGGTTTCCATAAGTATTTTCATGTAGCCTAAATTTGACTAACTCATCCACTATTCCATCTTTTCTCCAATTCACCTCATTCCCAATTAACCCTTTAAGCTAAGGTATTTCCCTTGTTTTAAAAGGGAAGAAAGGGACTAGTTTATTATAAAAAACAACTTTCACCACTGAGAATATTCAAAACTTTGTGCCAGGAACTACAGACAGAAACCAAATACTTTGATGTGGAATGTTCTTTTATATATGTATTGCTTTTTGGGGGTGATGAATAAAGCTGTTTTGGCTAATGGCTTAGCAGAGTAAAGTCAGGTAGGAAATCCAGAGGTATATAGAGAGAATAGGCAGAGTCAAACAGACACTAGCCAGTCGCCGAGGAAATAAGATATGTAGAAAAGGAAGTAATGCCACAGCTACATGACAATACATAGACTAATAGAAATGGGTTAATTTAAGATGTAAAATCTAGCTAGAAATACACCTGAGCCATGACAAAACTGTTGTAATTAATATAATTTCTGTGTGATTTTTTTGGGTCTGGGTGGCTGGGAAATCAAAGTGCAGACTCTGATTGCAATATGTTCTAAAAAATTATCCAGTGTTGTGATATATAGAGATACTCATTGATTGCTACAAACATTGTTCTCAAGTTGGAGAAGCTCTTCTACGTATTTCCATTCCTCTACCCCACCCCCAAAAGGTTCTGTTAGTTTTTCTCTTTATTTAAAAGGTTAATATGGAGTTAGACATCACAGTGCACCTACATAACCATAACAAGGGGAGGCTGAGGCAGGAAGATTGAGAGCGTTGAGGTCAGCTGAAGATATACAACAAGATTCCATCTCAATATTTTTTAAAGGGGGGAGCTGTAAAAATATTTAGTATCATAGAGAGAGAGTTGGAAGTAAAGCAGCAGCAGATCAATTTAATTTTCCTTGACAAATGCACAAAGTGCTTCTATTTTTACCGAGGCTTGAAATACAAAATACACGCAGTCATACCTTAGAGAGTCTGAAATGGAATCACTGGACTAAATAAAGTGAGGTTATATCTAGGTAGTTCATCAACAGTTCCTGCTCTCAAGGCAATAAAATTCTAGGCAGAGATATGACATTAACATGACACTCACCAGAAGGAAAGATAAATAAATGTTCAAAAGAGCAAGCCAAGACATATTGTGATGAAGTGCCTGAGAAAGTTAACAAGGGAACTTAATAAATAGTGAATTCCAGTAAATAATAACCCCAGCTTTAGATATTTAAGTAAATGTTTGCAGGGAAGTTTCACTACCACCATTTAAACCCTACAATTTAAACCTTTCTTGGGAGGATAGGACACTGAAACCAATAGACAGACAGTAACTCAGGCCTGGAGGTGAGATCTAAAGTGTTTTCCAAGAACAATTCATCTTTGCTATAGGGTTGTAAGACAGCACACCCAGCAGCAGCACAATCAAGTCTATACGGGTCTTGTGTTAGACGGTGTTCTATTCAGTAGTAACAAGCTGTGGAGACCTATTAAAGAGTGTATTGCATTAAAGAAAGGAAAGATTCCAAAGTCAGCATACAAAGGTGATATGTGAAGTCAAACTAAGGAGGGTAGATTCAGGCCATCAAAACCTTTTTTAGAAATAGGTAAAAAGAAAGAGGAAAGGGTGAAAATTATATACATTCTTGAAATCACAAAAGTGAAGACGGCCAAGAATATAGTTGAAATGGAAACCAACTGGGCTCTGAGTCAAACACAAGCTAACTACACACACCTTCACTTGGCCTTTCTTGGTAACAACATGCCTTGCCATCTGCTAATAATAAAAAAAAAAATTAGACCCAAGTGGAATAAAGAGTCATTAGAGGGGGAGGTAGGGGTGTTACAGCAGACACCCTGAGAACAGCAAATGATAAGGGAAACACTACTAAGTTCTTAATAAAATGGTTAAGTCAAACTTTTTGCTTGACAGTTTCTGGGCTCAAGTGATACTTCTGTCTCTAGTTGTCATTAGTAAATTAGCTAGTGACTTGTCCGCAAGGACATGAGCCATCTCCTTCCTATGGGCATCACGATGTAAAAGGAGCCTTAGGGCAGGAATAACAGGCCTTGCCACTGAGAAAGCTGAAGGATGCAGAAGGCTGGTCTAGGATCTCAGCACTGATAATGGCTTGTGCACCTCACCCGCATTCAAAGTTTAGGTCTGGCTAGGCATAGCCTGAGAATACCACAAATCTAAAATTCATTGCATAATTTCATTTGACCTTTACACCCCAACAGATTTTTTTAAAAAGACTTCATTGTTATTGTTCTACATTTGAGAAAACAGATCAAGACTTGACTTTGTGTGTGTGTGTGTTGGCACTGAGACATAGTGTCTTGGTTATCTTCAAACTTACAGTTCTCCTGCCTCTTCCCACCCTGTGATTATAACCTTGGACCACTACATGGGGGTTAAGATTGAATAATTTTAATACCATTAATTCTTCTAAGTGTTCTAAGTGAGTGAGCAATGCCATGAGCTCTTTTTGAACTAATGTTTCTCTGTCTAGTTTATTAATGGTTTGTTCACATGATACACTTGCCAAATCTTCTCTCTATATTTAATATGTCTAGGGCTTGAACAAAAAAGGACAACTTTTTTTTTTAGAAATAGCGCCATATTGTTAAGACCCTTAAGTAATATTTCATTTTGTTTTGATGGATCTACAGTTTATTTATTACTTCTAATTAAATAAGACATAACTCCTGTGGGACAAGGGAAAGTCTCCATCAATAATAACAGATTTTAGTGGGAGAGAGTCCTTAGAGGGACACAAAGTTATGAAACTATTGTGTGAAAGATCAGATTTTAGAACATTCTGGAAAACTGGTCAAAAGGTTTACATAATTTATATAGCTACCAGTAAAGAAAGAGGAAACATAGCTACGCATAGGTGGTACCAGTGGCAGTGGGGTGTGAACTGAAGTTTGTGCTCCTAGGGGGTCTTTCAGAGACCTTTTCTCAGATCCAGCTAGGTTTTCTGACTGTGTTGCAGAGAAGAATGTTAGAAAAAAAACTATCATGAAGCAGACTTGGAGTTCATTACAAAGGGGCTTTAACATAGATTTTAAAATGGTGGTCACTTGAGAGGTGCCCGGGGAAAGGATAATATACAACCTTAGCATGAATGTGGGCTTTTCAAAAGAATTGCGTTTAAGAGTGTACAGGAAAAAAATCCACAAATGCAGCGATGGCGTACGAAAAGTTCTTATCTATCTAAAGGTCAAAATTTTTCTAAGGGGAAAAAAGGAAACACGGACACTTTGTGACAATAACTTGCTCTTCACTTCATCTTGAAAATTTCTCTCTGAAAAATAATCTCTCTTCACAGCTTCCTGAATATTTCTTCATATCTCTCCCATTGCCATACAAGTTGGAAGTTTAGCTGGGAGGGGTCTTGCCCGGGGACACCTTATTTTTCCAATGAAGAACAAGCAGCCTATCTCTTTGCCAAAATATCACATAAGTGGTCTTTAGCCCAGTTACTAAAATTTTCCTTTCCAAAGCCTTTTGAAACAGACTTTCCATGTTATTCTCAACACAATTCTTTCAGAATCCTACTTGAATATCTCTTTAAGCTCTGTTTACAGCATTCAACTTCTTTTTTAGTTCAAAGTTCCAGAGCTCCCTTCATTCCTCTGAAACCAACATGGCTAAGTTCTTCATGGCAACAATCGCATATCTTTTGGTACCAATTTCTGTATGCCTCTTCTTTGTTGCTGTGATGAACAGTTGTTGTAATAGGAGCGGCGGGGCTGTGTCCCCAGCACCGCGGGCCGCCTGCTAGCTTATGCCCCGAAATAACAACACACAAATTGTATTCATTTAAACACTGCTTGGCCCTTTAACTCTAGCCCTTACTGGCTAATTCTGATATCCCGATCAACCCATTTCTAATAATCTGTGAGCACCGGTCTTACCAGGAAGATTATAGCCTACGTGCATCCTGGGTCGGAGCTTCATCGCGTGTGCCTCAGAGAGCAGAGCTATCCCCGCATCTGCCCAGGAGCTGGGAGCATGGCGTCTCTCTGAGGCGTCTGCCCCCGAGAGGAGAGCTGTCGAGTCTGAGCTCACTTCCTCTTCCTCCCAGCATTCTGTTCTGTTTACTCCACCCACCTATGTTCTAAGCTATGAGCCCAAGCAGTTTGTTTATTAACTAATGAAATCAACAGATTGATATATGACACTCCCACATCAAACTGTGTGACAAAAAGCAACTCGTGGGGAAAAAACAGCTTATTTTGGCTAATGATTCTAGAGAGAGGGAGTCTATAACGGCATGGGTGGCATTAGGCAGACACTAGAAGAGCAGGAAGCAGAAAGATCACATAATCACTCATAAATATGAAGTGAACTGAAAGTCAGATGAAGGTATGACCTCTCAAAGCCCACCCCCAACTCACAAAAAGGAATCTGTTTTTAATAACACCATTCTACAGAAAGGGATGCCTGCACAGAGAAGAGTAAAAGCTGGCTGGTGTGCTCATTTGGTATAAGAGAGTATTTTTTAAAGTTCCTAATCTTGGGAAATTCCTGTTCTCTTTCCTATCTTGAAAATCTACAGATGCCTCCTAAGAAGCCAGGAATGATGGCTGTGGTGGTTTGAATTAAGAAATGTCCCCAATAGTCAAAGGAATTTGAACACGTGGTCCTTAGTGGGAGACACTGCTCGAGGGCAAGAGTTTTGGATCCTTTAGGAAGTAGAGCCTTGCTGGAGGAAGTCCTTGCTGGAGGAAGAACTGTGTAAGGAACAAATTGTTAGTCTATTCTATATGGGGGTGTTCATAAAGCTCACCAAAGAGTCACTGATAAGCAAGAGGCTCTAGGCTCTCTTTCCCCTGGCTGGTAGCTAGCACCTGCTTGTCTCAGAACTCAGAGTTGAAAATTGCAGGCAGTCTGCTACATGACAAGCAGAAAGAGAGGCTGTCTCCAACGTAAGAGTATTCATTAGATCAAGCTATGAGGCCTGAGAATTTGGGAAAGGGCTATGCTAAAGAAACATCATGATGGTGAGTCTCTAAAGCATTAGCCATCATTCCTGGCTTCTTAGGAGGCATCTGTAGATTTTCAAGATAGGTCTCACTATATAGTCAAGACTGGCTGCAATTTCCCGGATACTCCTGTCTTTACGTTTTACTACATAAAATTTATTCTTTAGAAACCCAGATTGACATAGGGGAACTGTGAGTTTGGGCCATCCTAGAGTACAAAGCAAGAACCTATCTCAAGCCCCACCAATTTCCCCTGAAATTAATATAAAATTAATTATATTAATTTTACAAAGCATAGAAATGTTTAATTAAATCATCTATTTGTCTGGTAGGTTATCACAATAAGACTACATGTCCATGCAGCTCTTTTAGAGTAATGTAGAAGTAAAGTTCTGTAAAGATGTTTCTGTTTTGACATTAGTGTAACTCAGACTATGAATTGTTAGAAATAGGAATGAATAATGACCTCAAATCATACACATAGATTCATAATGAAGAGATTGCTTCATGAAAAGAAGAAGATAACTTTGCATTAAACGATGTATTACTCAATTTGCTCACAGCTGTGACCAAATAATTAAACAAAAATTATTTAAGGGAGGAAGGATTTGTTTTGGCTGACAGAGTAACACAGGACACAGGTCCTCATGACAGGGAAGGCACAACAACATGAGTATAAAGTAAATGACCATATGACACCCAGTCAGGAAACAGATTGGACAGGAAGCAAGACCAGGCTATAAAAATGTCAAGGTTCACCCCCCTGACCCACCTTTCCAAGCAAGGCTCCACTTTCTAAAGATATCATAACATTCAAAACCAGCACCACCAACTAGGGACAAAGTGTTTGAATACATGGACCCGGGGGGGGGGGGGAACATTTCACAAATAGCTCAGTGGTTCGGTGTCAAGCTCTAGCCATTTAGTTGTTAAAACATTAAGTTTATTTTATGCTTCCCTTGATGTCATTTTTTCTACTTCTGAAATCTATTGTAATCACTTCATTATCTTCAGTTATATCTGTTCTGCCAAATTATGCTCCAAAGGCAACCTAGAAAATACAGATACAAAAATAAAGCTTATGATTTTAGTGAAAACAGGTTGTTGGTGGGCAGTGAGATGACTGAGAAATAAGTAGGTGATCTCTCTGCAAATTTTATGTGCAGAGAAAGTTCTATAAACGTAAGTATTTATACATTGACACCTTTGCTTATAAGAAGGCTGATAATAGCTCTATAGGGTTTTGCAG
This sequence comes from Microtus ochrogaster, assembly GCF_000317375.1. NCBI lineage: Eukaryota > Metazoa > Chordata > Mammalia > Rodentia > Cricetidae > Microtus > Microtus ochrogaster. Next base: position 11,142,067 of record NW_004949101.1, on the reverse strand, counting down.
AAGCGGTAATTAACAGACTGTGGCATTTTCAGTCTCCACAGATGTCTTATTACAGATGTCCTGATTTTAGGCAAACCTAAATATAGTTTCTAATTTTTTCGTACGAAGTGTGTATTCTATTTAATGACTTCAAGTTAGAACCTATGTTTGGTACATCAGGATTTTAAAAATTCAGGCCTAAGTCCATTAAGTCAAGAGATATGTGGATGGAAAAAAAATAAAAAGGAAGGACAATGTAGAGGGAAGTCCTGCAGTTGTTCAGTCACAAACAAACACACAGAGGCTTATATTAATTATAAACTGTTTGCTCTATTGCTCAGGGTTATTATTTAACTAACTCTTATAACTTAAATTAACCCATAATTCTTATCTATGTTTAACCACATCACTTTGTACCTTTGCTCAGTAAGGCATTCTCATCTTGCTTCCTCTGGGTCTGGCTGGTGACCACATCTCTGCCTTTTCTCTTCCCAGAATTCTCCTAGTCTGGTTGCCCTGCCTATACTTCCTGCCTGGCTACTGGCCAATCAGCATTTTATTAAACCAATACAAGTGACAAATCTTTACGGTATACAAGGGCATTACCCCACAGCAGGACATGCGTACTTCTCGGTATGGTGGAGGAAAAGGTTGATTATAGATAAAGGGGAGAGCATAGTCAGAGGCAGAGACATCCAGGAGCGTGCAGAATGGACAAGACCCTGAGCCAAGCCATGTGAGGAAAAGAGGGAAGGAAAAGGCAAGAACCTAGAGAATGTAGGGTAGACAAAACAGGCCAGGTACCAAAATGACTAGATTATATAGGGAAGGGAAGATAGGGGAAGGGCAGTCCAGCTCCTGGGCTGGAGAAGTAGGGTACAGGGTAGGCCATCCATACCCTTAAATGGTAGGGACTGAGAGATGCTGGGAGAACCTGACCACCAGGTAGCTTTGATGTGTTAAATAGGCCCCTCAGTTAGCCATTTCTCCTGGGTTTGAGACCTAACAGTATGTCCCTTTCTACTTATTCTTTCCCCGTTACCTAATTACTAACGTGGAATCCGCAGCATAGGTGTGATGCAGTGAAGGGCATACATAAGAGTATTTATAAATCTCTAGACGGCTTTTAGAGTGGCAAAATTAGGACGGAAAGCAAAATAAAAGAAAACCTTCCGTGCTACTTCTAGAATTCTGTTCCGTATAAAGCAAATCTTTTAGAATAGTATAGAAATATGGCTGATTTTTTTTAACCTGGTAACAGATGAAGTGAAATAAATACATATTTCTCAGATAAGGCCTTTATTCCGAGGATAAGAAGGTTTTTTAGAAAAACAGAATAATACTGCTGAGTAAGACGCGAATGTTGAGAGCAATGTATGACTCACTGTGGAGCAAAGTCTTCTAGCGCTTGTCAGAACCGTTCTGCATCCTCGCGGCATCTGTAAAACATTTAGAGGATTTCTGCTTTAAGAACTGCTACACTTTGCAAACGGTGTCAGCACTTTGGCAGACAATACGAACTGCTGAGACTGCAAAGGGTAAACTCAAGTCTGGCCAGTGCCTAGGCCAAGGGATAGCGAAGTAACCAAATACTTTTGAAAACATGCTAAGTTAGATTTATGAAAGTAAAGGGAAAAGGCGAGATAGGTGAGGATAAAATATTCGGCAAGCTCCAAAAGAATAGCCATTCCTTATCCTGCAACAAAGCTCAGGGGTAATAAACAAAGCAAGCTTCATTTTTGCCAGGTAAACTCATACCCACCGTCACTAAAGACTAAGGCTACAAGCTTTGCCAAAAGCAAAAGTAAGGGAATGGACTTTATCCAGCCTACTGAAATAGAACACTGCAGTGTCTGCCTAGATTTTTCAGAGGGAAATGTAGACAAGAGAAAGGTGGGATAATATGCAGTCAAGATTTTGCAATCAGGACAAATATCTATTAGCCGATCGGGAAGTGTCTCTCTGTAGACATAACTAAAGTCAGAGTACAGATAACTCTAATCTCAGACAATCAATCATGAGACACAGGATAGGAGTGTGGAGGTGATACTTCTGTGGACTGTATGTTCTTAGACTCATCACGTGCACACCAGGAAGCAATCCTTAAGACTGATAGAATTCCTGGACAGAGAGGACAGCCCGTCTTACCTAAGCTGTATGGCACAGAGGAGTTATTTGCTGTTCACTCTTTCATGAACACAAAATGTCTACAGGATTTCTTAACTGTGATGGTTTCTGACAGCATGCAACTCAAATCGATTGACCTTAGGGATCACTTGCTGATATACCCACACTCAACTCTCCAATTTCTGAAGAGCAGAACCAGTTTTCATTGGTCACATTCTACCTTGTCTAATCCTTGATGAACAAGATGTCTACCAAAACTGTAAAATCCAGATGTCCACTGTTGCTTACCATTTTAAAAAGCCAAAATAGTTGTGGTAAATTGAATGAGAAGTGTTCTCCATAGGCTTGAGTATTTGAATACTTGGTCTTCATTGATTGGCAATGTTTGGGGAGTTGGAGCAGCCTTGATAGAGGAAGAACATCACTGGGGGTAGTCTAGAGAGTTCATAGATTCATCCCATTTCCAGTTCACTCTTTTTGCTTTAACATGTGATTATAGCTGTGACATTTCAGCATGCAGCTGTCTTGTCCCTACCACCATTACAAACTCCCCTCTGGAATCCTAAGCCCAAATAAACTCTTCTTTCTATAAGCTGTATTGGTCATGGCATTTTATCAAAGCAACCTAACTAATACAGAAATTGGTAAGAAGAGATGTAAGTAGTCACTTATGCTAAGGACCATTTCAGCACACTGAAACTAAGATATTCTCTGTCATTCCCTGAAATCAGAAGCAATAGGCAACATATAAATCTCTCAAAGGTACCAAATTCAAGATCTTGAAGGTCCCTCTACCTCTATCCTTATGTAGACAAGTAGTTTTCAATAACCTGGTGTTAAAAATAGACATATGTCTATGTCTGTGTCTGTATACCCACTTTCTTTAGATCATTTCTGACTATAAAACAAGCTATAAACAGGTAAAGGGTTAGATTCTGTGGTCTTAAAAAAAAAATCAGGATGATTTATTTCTAAAAGTAGGAGACCTTCCAGGAACACTAGTGCCATCTTGAGGCAGGTTAGAATACGGACAATCTCAATGATCCTAGACAATTTCTTTTTTTACATAATTTCCTCCCTACCTCCAGCTACTTTCATGTACCCCTCATCCACTTCCTTTTAAATTTGTGGTTTCTTTTTCTTTCATTATTATTGTTGCATATGTTAACATATACCTAAAATTGTATTGTGATGAATTGTAACACATTAATATAATAAATAAATAAATAAATACAATAGCTGACTGTATTTAATGTTGCTTGTATGTCTATACTTTAGGTATTGGATAACCAGTTAGGAGGTTCATCCCTGGGGAAGACTAATTCTCCCCATCTCAGCAGTCATTAGTTGCCTGTAGCTCTTCATTTAGGGGTGGGGCCACATGAGATTTCCTCCAACTACACTGGCATGTCAACTGGTATATGCCATTTTTCAGATCCTGTTTAGGCAGCCATATTTTTGAGATTTCATGGGTGTTGTTTGATTGAAAATGAAACTCCAGCCCCCTAACACCCCTATATCCAAGGACTCTGGGATGACTGATTGGAAGCGTCACCCCAGTCCCTGGCATCCATCCTATGGGCACCAATGGAGCGCCAATGGAGAAGATCGCTCCATTTCCAGCACCCTCCCCCTGGAAGTTGCCTTGGCACAGACTCCACCTCCAGAAAGGCTGCCAAGTGCTGACCGCTACCCAGGGAGGGTACCCAGGCTATTTAGGCTTGCGCTGGAAAAAGAAACACATGGTCATGGGTTTTGCATGGTCTCTCCCTCTCTGTCTTTTCCCCTCCATCCTCCTAACTGCCCAGGAGCGCTGCATTTATTAAATGTGGGCATTTTTGATTTGGCCTAATCTGGCCTAATTTTTTTGTCAGTAGGGAGGCTCATCTTAGAGATTATTTCTAACAGGTGTGACTCTTGTGTCATGTCTAGAAGGCAAATCTCAGAGCCTATTTTTTGGTTCTGAAATCTTTCTACCCCCATTAATACAATGCCCCCTGAGCCTTCAGTATAGGGTTATATGTATATTTATTTGTGAATATATGTTTATGAAGTGGGGTTGTGTGCCTCATGGTCAGTTGTTTTAGACACTTTGACCAGTTGTGATTTTCTGGAACGGTCTCTGTCTGCAACAAAGAGAAGCTTCTTGTATGAGAGATGAGAGGGACATTTATCTGTGTGTATATAAGGATTAATATTTAAAATACATGTAAGAATTACACTGGTTTGAGAAAGTGGCAGTAGTTGGTTCTCCCCTAAGATCCATGACATCACTAGTCACTAGTCACAAAAAGCTGACTAGGTTTACAGTTCCCCTCTGTTGAGTGGGCCTTGAGTCCAGTTAGACAGTTGTTGTTTACCTCCAAGATATAAGAGCCACTATGGCACTGTTAGGAACAACTGGAGAATGTGCAGAATGTGGGAAACTTGGGAGCACTCAGCCCTAAGTGGATTATCTTCATGAAAGCCCTTCCGTCAAGGCTCAGGGATCTATGTGGATGAAGAAATGGAAAGATGATAAGAGCTGGACATGGTGGATGACTCCAAGGAAATTGTCTTCCAGATACAACAGGAATCATACACATATGAACTCATAGAGACTGTGGAAGCATATAGAAGGCCTGCGTAGGTTCAAGACTGATGGAGATCCACCACTGAGAGGGAGAAGTGAACATGAGGTCAACTGCAATTAAAGCCACTAGCAAAGAGGGGGGGGGAAAGATCAGTTTTCTCCAGTGGAGCGTCACTAGACATATCAACCACACTCCAGAGAAGGCCCCATGCCCAGAAGTAGTCAGTCAACACAAAAGGAACTCAGTGGTGTTTTTGTGGACTTCTTGTTTCATTTTGCTTTGTTCTGGCATTTGTGTGTGTGTGTGTGTGTGTGTGTGTGTCTGTGTGTTATTGGCTTCTTACTTGTGCTTACTTTCATTTTTGTGTTTTTAATGCTTTTCTTTTGTAGTTTTGCTTTTATCTTTTGTTTCTGTTTCTTCTTCATATTTTTTTTTGAAAGACGCAAGAAAGAACATAAAGTTGGGCAGGTAGGGAGGTGTAAAGAATCCATTAGAAACTGGGGGGGGCATGATCAAATATATTGTATGAAAAAATTAATTAAAAGAAGTCAGAGACATAGATGGAACAACAAAGAGATGGCTTGACTGTTTTAATGTGTCAGAGACTACTTCTCCTTTGGCAGAAGAGGCTGCCAAAATAATTCTGGAGCAGTCACTGGGGGGTTAATCCCCATCTGCTTGGGTTAGGCTAATACAGAAATTAAATAACATTTCTGGATGGCAGAGGAGTGAATAACTTGATAGCAGGCTACTCCCCTGGACAAGCTTTCAGGTTGCCACAAAAAGTTATAACGCTTTAATCTTGTCCTCTTTGTACCTTTAGACCAGGAAGTTGAATATTCTTGTGAACGGAAACTGGAAAGAAAGCTTACTTCTGAAAAATTAACACCTAAATAGAAGGGATAGTACACTGTTATGTAGTGTCGTTTAACACTATCCTTGGGAAGGCATGAACAAATGTTTACTCGCCCCAGATAGGGAACTGATAATAAGCCAAAGTAATGATACTATGAAGTCCAACTTGGTAAACCAATGAGTTTATTGGGGTTGCTTTTAGGAGTATGGATAAGGGGTTAGTCGGGAACATGGGTGATGCAAAGGCATCTGTATCAACAGAAGTCCATCCCAGAATGGGTGAGGACACAAGGAAGCTGGAATCCTGAAGCCCTCTATACAAAAGGTACTCAGGTCAAAATGCAAGATGGAAATTCTCCTTTCCTTAGCGATCCTTACTATGGAGAAAAGAAGAGCTCATGAATGTGGGAAGTTTTGGGGACTTCCTAAACTTGTTAATTGTTTAATTCCTGAGTCTGAATGAATTTCCTCCAGGATGGAGTTTTCCAACGCAGTGGAAATCACTGTCCAACACCTGGCTACTCCACCACAGCCTTAAAATTTACAAGGACAGATAATTGAATTTGTATCCTGCCTCTCTAGGAGCTCCTATGTCAGAAAAGTCCAGTACAAAAAAAAAGCAGTTCCAGATTTCCAAACTTGTCTTCCAAAGATACCACAACCACACAGATGAGTAACAACTGATCAGAGGCTTAGAGACAGACTCTAGAGTGAGTCTGGATCATACTTTTTCTGAGAATACTCCTTAGTAACTGGAGAAGAGCTTGGTTTCTTCTAGGGTGACTCATTCTTACATACACAAGAGCTAACCTTAGCTGAACTTTCCTCCAACATCATAAATCCCTAAAAAATCTTCCTTTTGGCTCTTTTATCACTTAACCCATTATTTCTATACTCCCTCATGTTACAACTGTTTAAAAACCCAATCCCTATGGCCTAGTGTTTCAAATCATTTCTCTTGTAAACTCACTTCCTTGCTGGGTGTCTCCACCTGAGGCTGAGGTTATACACAATCACCACCAGCTGAAGTGGTCTTCAAGAAACGCCAACTTAAATACAAATCTGCAGGGCCAGTCTGCCCGGTCCTCTTCTAATTGGTGCCTACTGGCTCAGAAATAAAATTTAAGTGTATACATAAAGAAGTGGGGTGCTAGACCACGAGTGGGAAATTTATGTTTATTTTTGCCCATATATTTTCCTGTGAGAAATTCCATAGCTGCTCATTATTCGGGTGTGACTAACCTTAAAGATATCCATAACAATTTTATTCAAAACTACCTTTATGCCCTGTTGACTTTCACATCTGCATCCTCTAACTAATCTTATGAATGGTCTAATTTACTCTTTCTGGACAACACCGACCTCCAGGTGAACTCAAGCCCCCTTACCTACAAAAGTCCACTAAGGGGAGTTGTTTTCCTCCTACTAGTTTTGTCTCTTCACAGCTTGCATGAGATCCACAAAAATTCTAAAATAGATATTTTTTGTATTTGTAAAGACAAGGTAACAAACCTGACCACCAAACAAAAAGATTTCCACTTTTGAGAGAAGCCCATTCAGTGGTTCAGGATTAACTTTACAAGGTAAGCCTTGGGATTACAACCCTGTTATCTACTGAGATCCAGATTTAGGAATTTATCAGTGTGCTTGGCTTTATGCTGACCTCAGACTTTTGCTCTTTATTTTTATCTATAAGCAAAACTACAAGATTCTTAAGGACCCTGGTGGATTTGAGGGTGAAAGGCCTATATAACAGTACCTGTCTTCTAGAGAAGAACTTGATATTTCAGATAAGGGATGCTAGACATCTCCACTGTCAGGGAAAATGCTATCTTATTTTTTTTCTATATATAAAAATGTCAGATTTGCAAGTAAGCATCTTTGATGGTGCCACTCGGTAAAGTGGATTATTTGGGACTCATAGTCTAGCCGGGGAAGAAGCTCACTGGGAATCTAACAGTAGCAATCAACAGAGACAGCTAAGGCTGTAAGGGAACCAGCACAGAGTCTTGTCCAAACTCCAACTCAATTATGGCATTTCAATTGAACCAGCCAAATTAATTAGGAAATAATCCTTCAAAACAGAAGGACTGTATTTATTATGCAACAAGGAGGAACCTATGTATAATTTAAGGAAAAAAAATCTGCTTCTATGTTGGAATGGGGAAAAGTCCAAAAAATGCCCAAAATCGTCTTCAGAGAGCTAAACGGACAACAAGCTTGGGCAACACCCTCTGCACACTATGTTGGAAACCATGGATCTTGGTACTTTTTCCTCTGTTGATATCTTTTCTAGTCTCAGTTCCTCTTGACTTCAGCCTCCCTCTGGATAAGCATATAAAGTTCATTTCTTCCAGGATTCAACAACTTTAAATGGAATAGCCACGGACACCCAGAGATATGGAGGACTCGAATGGATTAACCATATAAGTGTAGTCCCTTTTAGGTCCCCTGGCAAGGGAACTTCAGAGGTACATAATTCTTCTCTACCAGAGTCATTTTGAAAAACAACTTCCTTGTAAGAAGTTCAACTTAAGCCTGCATTCGGCACAAGGACAATGAGGGCAAGTCTGTTTGGGATGCCCTTCTGGATATGTGTTGCATTTCTTGGTTGATGAATAAAGCTGTTTCAGCCAATGGCTTAGCAGAGTAAAGCAAGAAAGAAAATCCAAGCAGAGATATAGAGACAGAGTAGGCAGAGTCAAGGATATGCCACTTAGCTGCTGAAGGAGAAAGATGCTAGAATCTTTCTAAGCCACAGCCTTGTGGCAATACATAGATTAATAAAAATGTGTTGATTTTAGATGTAAGAGCTAGCTAGGAATATACCTGAGCCATATTGGTTGACTAACCAGTGTTGTAGTTAATATAGTTTCTGTGTGATTGTTTGAGTCTGGGTAGCTGGGAAACTAAAGTGCTATCTCTGTCTACAATGGCTACAGACGGAAGTTTCTGTCCTGCCTGGTCTCACAGCTGTTCATTACCAACAAAACATACAGAGGCTTATATTAATTATAAACTGGTTGGCATATTAGCTCAGGCTTATTATTCACTAGCTCTTGCAACTTAAATTAATCTATAATTCCTGTCTATGTTTGCCACATGGCTTGATATCCTTTATCAGTGAGGCATTCTATCTTGTTTCCTCTGCATCTGGCTGGTGACTACAGACTGAGCCTTCCCTCTTCCCAGAATTCTCCTAGTCTGATTACCTACCTATACTTCCTGCCTGGCTACTAGCCAACCAGTATTTTATTAAACCAATATGTGTGACAAATCTTTACAGTTTACAAAAGCATTTCCTGCAAGTCTGTCCTTGAAATAACCTGTTAGATACAATGAGGTATATATACACTTAAAATTATGGAATGAATGGCTTGTACACTTACAATTATGGACTGAATAACCTGCATGTGTGCAGATTCTCCAGAGTTATAACAGCCCAAATGTTAATCAAGGGACGAACTCACCCAGTTTTTACCCCTGGGAATCAGCATCTCTCCCTGTCTAAAGTCTGGAGAAAGAATCTTCCAAGCAATGGGAGTTCTGGAAGCATCTTGCCAAGCATTCTATTCCCTCCCAGTATGCCCACCTTTTCCTAATTTCTTCTCTAGATAAATGCTTTTCACTATCAGTTGTTGGCTCATATTTGCTCAATTCTTTGATAAAGTTACCTTGAACCTGTCACCCCAACTGATCCCGAAAGCTCTACAGTACTAATCTCTTGCTTTTTTTTTTTTTTTTTGGCATCACACATTTATGGAAGTCAGAGGAAAACATACAGACATCGGTTCTCACCTTCCACAATGTGGGAATCCAAGAAAACTCAGGTTATGAGGCACAGCAACAAGTGCCTGTACTGCTAGGCCATCTTGCAGCCTATTGTTGCTGTTGTTTCTGGTCAAGGAGGGTGTTACATATCTTTAGCTAAAAGTTTGATGCAGCAAAGGAGGCTGTATTAGTTAGGGTTTCTATTGCTGTGATGAAACACCACGATCCCTTCCTCAGGTTCTCTAATTTGTTAAAATGGTGCACATGGCCCGGCAAACATAAACTTCTTAACTTATTATGAATGCTATTACTAGAATAGATAGGAACAGATGGGTAAAGAGACACACAGAACAAAGTACAGGAAGAGTGTGGAGTTTCCATGCTGTTCCGGGTATAAGACCTCCCAGCATGCCCATGTGTTCCCCAATTGAAAAACTCTGAACCCCATCATTTTGGTTTTTTTATTAAGTTCTCATTTTGTTGCAAAAACTGGTTGGATCATCAGGAACTGGAATTAACCTCTACCTCTCCCTAGGGGTCAGGAAGTGGAGCTGAAAGTTGTGCCTAATCACAAGATTGGTTCCTCACGCAACCCCCACCCCCTACCCTGAAACCATCCAGCCGCTTCCAGCCTTCAGTCATCCTTTTTGCAGGCAAGAAGAAACTCTTCCTTATTCCAAAGATTTCAAAGGGATTAGAAAGTCTTGTGTTAGGAACCTGGGAACAAAAGATCCCCTCTTCAGTCTCTCCCTGCCCCCACCCACTCCACTAGGAAATGACAAAAGCTTTTGAAATTGGAATTTGAAATTCAGTGACCAAATACTAATTTTGTATTATATTAAAAGTCATTTATCAGTTCTCTTGTGGTACTTGTACTTCTTCTGGGTCTATATGGCATATACAGGTAAAATTTATCTAAATTTAGGTAATAAAGAATCTCTGCCATTTTCATTATTTTTAACTTAAATTTTACCTTCTTCCATGTATTGTGTGTGCGCGTGTGTGTGCATGTGCACGCTAATGTACACATGTCAAGACACACACGTGGAGGTCTGAAGGCATTCAGTCTATGGGAGTTGTTCTTTCAGTCCATCATGGATTCTGCAAATCCAAGTCAGGTCATCAGGCTTCGGAAACAAGCATTTTTTTTTTACCCAGTAAGCCATCTCACCTGCCCCCTCCCTGCCTTGCAATTTTTAAGAGTGACTAAATTTCTGAAGGACTTTAATGTTTCTATTCAGTTAAAAAAAAATCTGAAGAAGTGACTGCTTTTGAATATTTAACCCGGCTTTGATCTGTCACATCACAGCTTCTAGTCAGTGCTTAAAGGCTAACACCAAAGGAAAACTGCTTTGGCAAAGGCTGAGGAATAAAGCTGCGTGTGTTTCTTGTAAGAAGGCTCTGGCCACCTTGCTCCCATTTTCTTTTCTTGATGCTGTTATGATCCTTGAGCAAAAGACCAGTTAAATAATCAGGAGACTCATGAGATCCCTTTCTGTCACTTCAGAGGAAGGCAGCCAGCACACAGAAGAACCCATATTTCAGGATACAAAATAAAAGAGCTCAGGAGATGTCAGGGGATTGCTACCAGGCTACAAGAACAATAGGTCTATCTGAGGGTTGGCCAAAGCCTCCTGAACCACCCATTGCTAATTCATCCATGCAGATGCATTACTATAATGGGAAAAATAGAAAGGAGCCAGCTGTGAACTACTTGGGGGAATGAATCAGCCATGAAAATAATTAGCTCACACACAAGATGCCATTTCTAGATGCTCCCAAAGCTTTTTATTAGCTCCCTGTTTCCTCTCCCCAAACCTCCAACCATCCAAATCAGTTTTTGGTTTTGTTCTTTTCTTGTTTTTTTTTTTTTTTTTTTTTTTTCCTTATTGCAGTGTCCTGGTTGGGGCTCTGAGCCTGACTCCCAGGGGGCAGGCAATCTGCATGGAAATTCAGCTTGCTTGTGGGAAGAAACCTATTAAATGAGCCTTTGCAGCATGTACAGTCTGCTATTCATTTGTTTCTGTTTAACTTCTCCCAATCCGTGCTCATTCTGTTTTATTCACAGTAACCCCCACCTCCCTGTTTGAATTTGCAATCTCTGATCCATGCTGCCCAAACCGTGAGAGCACCGAGACCGAAAATGTTCTCTGAAATGTAATGCCAAGGCTATCAGACTGCTTACAATGCCTATTTATCTCACTTACTGAGAGTTTGTATCTCAGTGTGGAGATTTAAATGTGTTTGCTATAGAATGCAGCTTTAGATCCCCTTGGACTTGGAATGTGATGTGCAAGGCATGTGCTGAATTACAAATGACGATCCAAAATTTTCATTTCCAGAGCATACCTGGGACCGTGGAAATGTAATCAACTATTCTTATACAAGAGTAGCGATGAATTTTGTTTGACGTCTGGAGGGATCCGGGTTACATTTAAACAATATTCTGATGATATAATGAGGTATTCCAGAGAACTAGAGGGGGGCAGGGTAGGAAAACCAGTGGTTTAGATAGTAGTATAATGATAGAGTCATGTTGCAGCAGGACATTGTGCCATCATTCAAACAAAAAAAGACAAAACCAGTTGGTACAGAAATGGCCCATGGAGGTGACCTCTAACTGACCTTTGCTTCATTATAATCCCATCTCTGTCTATATCTTCAGTGTGGGCAAATGGCCTGTTCCTTTCACTCATCTGATATCAGGCCACCCTATCACACGTGGTCAGTTTTTAACTCCTGTTCACATCAGAAGCTGGGTAGAAACCCACTAGATCTGGATGAAAAGATAGAGAAAAGATATGTATCATGACAAGAATTTGTTCAGTGCTGGATCAAACCCAGGGCTTTTCTAGCACTGAGCTCTTTATGGCAAACTCTGGTAACCCAAGACTGATGTGTCTGAAACCAGTGATAAGAAGTCAGCTTCAGGAGCGAGAAGTGGCTCAGCAGATACAAAAGAATTCATGCAGCTCTTGAAGAGTTTGCTTCCCAGCATCCACACTGGGCAGCTCACAACTGCCTGTAACTCCAGCATCAGGTCATCCAACACTTGTGGACCCCACAGGCACCACAAGTACATGAGTCGTACCCCTCCCTCAACAAACACATAGCTAGGGGGCTGGAGAGATGGCTCAGCAGTTAAGAGCATTGCCTGCTCTTCCAAAGGTCCTGAGTTCAATTCCCAGCAACCACATGGTGGCTCACAACCATCTGTAATGGGGTCTGGTGCCCTCTTCTGGCCTGCAGGCAGACACACAGACAGAATATTGTATACATAATACATAAATAAATGTAAAAAAAAACCAAACACATAGCTAAAAGCAATTTCTTTGAAAAAAAACTTTTAAAAGAGGAAAGAAAGAAACGGCTCTCAGGAGTACATTTGATATACTTCTCTCAAATGATAGAAAATTTTAGAATAATGGTCTGAATGGAGACTAACTGCCCACCACTTAAAGTCCTCTGTGTACAACAACAGTGATAAAAGATGCATCATGCATGTGAATCCAGTAAGTTCAAGGCCAGGGGGTTACATAGCGAGATAAGGGAGGGGACGTAGTGAGACTTTCCAAAGCAAGAACTCACATGTTAATTTAGTTGAACTTTCAAGACTGTGAGCATCAGGCTTAGGTTCACAAAGCATGGGGCACAGAGAAGACATGGTAATTAAATCAAATTTCATACCATTCATTTTCTACTTTAACTACATATTGGAAAAAATGATGACTATGTTTTATCTTTACAGAGTTGAGTTTGCTGAGGGCTCCTTGTATGTGAATTCTTAAAGATACCAGATGATTCTAATACGTGGTGAGGATCAGAGATTTGGCTTTTGAGATCTCTTAGTTACAGTTTGTTTTCTCTTTATTTTACAACAAATAAATATGGAAGCTTCCTCCAGGCTGTCTAGCTTTTATAATTCCAGAAGGTGCCAGGCAGCCTTCCAGGGGAGAAGAGGTACAAGGACCCAACTGTGGATGCTATGAACTATACCAAACTACCAGGAAAGGTGTGCCAACTGATGCAATAATGGTATGACTATAATGGGAACCACCCTGGCTTTGAGGCCCACTCCACAGGAGGGATTCCATGCCTGCTAATATAAGTCCAATCAACACTTCAAGGCTAGAGCGATCATCTAAGGGGTGAGGTTACTGCTGTTATTTTCCTAGATTGACACGGTTTTAACTGCCTTATAAACAGGTTTTTTTTACATTTGTTTATTTCATGTGTACGGGTGTTTTGTCTGTATGACACATGTCATTACTTGTATGCCACATGTGTGCAGTACCCTTTGAGGCCATAAGAGGACATCAGATCCCTCTGACTTAGTTACAGACAGTTGTGAGGCCTGAGGGTGTTGTGACTTGAACCCAGGTCCTTTGAGAGATCAGTCAGTGCTCTAAACCACTGAGCCATTTCTCCAGAATGTAGACATCTATGATTATACCTACAGACAAATGCAGCCCAGCTTTAATCACCAAAGCTTCTCTTTGCAATGAATGACAGGGAATGCAGAGACTCTTGGTTCATCAAGATGCCGAGAAAAAGAGATGTCTGTGTGCTCAGCACTAAAGAGTGTATTTACAGCACTCCCTCTGAGGCTTGCGGAATATCATGGATGAGCAGGCAGACAGAATGTGAGACTTGTAGGCTTTGCACTTTTCTTTTTTTTTTTT
>NW_004949101.1:11103718-11126251 GCF_000317375.1 Microtus ochrogaster | reverse complement strand
GGACAGACACATCATCGTACCGAATAGAATTGGATACTTAGAGGGGAGAGAGAGTGGGGAGAGAAGGAGAAGACAAAGGAGAGAGACAAAAAAGTGAGGGGCGCAGAAGTGGGGAGAGAGACAGGAGCAAAGCTGGGAAGAGAGCTTGAGCTCAGGCCGGAAGCTGAAGATCAGCTTGCCTCAGCGGATGGGGGAGGGAGTGGGTGTGGTGTAGTTGGGTCAAACAAACTTGTTCAGGGGAGTGAAACATGTGGCTTGTTATCGCCCATAAATAATTGTTTCCAGGATTTCAGAAAGTATATGTCCTTGGGCAGGAGGCTTACTGGTTAGAGGCATTTTTGTTTCATGGATCTCTTAGGCATAGTTTTGAAAGATTAAAACATAACTTTCGTTCTCACAGTATTCCATGACTCTGGTATCTTCAGTGAAGTTGGTACCAGGGACTGGGGAATTGCCTCAGCAGGTATCCCACGACTCAGGTATCTCCAATACCTTAGGGTCTCCAAGGCAACCAGGGATTCAACTTCACAGTTTCACAAAAAGGCCTCTCTAGGCCTCTACCCAGGGACAACCCTGACATATGACCAACCTCAGCGGTTTTCCTTCATCACGGAGGGAAATGCTATAGCCCCTTACTTCTCCAGAACCATGAGGTCAACGCTGCCAAGTTCTGTGCTTACTGGGGCTGGAACACAGTCCCCTCATTCGGTTATATATTCACCTTTCCGTTTTGAGTTCCTTCACTGTTTCCTGCTTTGAGGACCCTTTCCTCCTTCTGGGTTGCCTTGTCTAGGTTTAATATGAGAGGAGGTGCCTAGTCTTAATGAAACTTGACATGCCATGGCTGCTTGACATACAAGGGAGGCCTCCTGTTTTCTGAAAAGAGGGAGTGCTTGGGGTCAGGTAGTGAATGTTGGGGGAAGGGACAGGAAGGAGAGGAGAGAGGGTAAACTGTAATCAGGCTGGAAAAACTTAATAAAAAATACATTATACTTTTACCATGATAATGTCTATATACTTTATGCAAACTAGTGAGGTCCAAAACAAACTTCTATCAGAAGAAACAAAAAATGCATAGTTGAAGTACCTTGAACAAACTATTTCACTACAGTGCAGATTTCCTAACGCAGTACCAGTGAGGTAGCCCTGAGACCAATCACTGAAAAGTCCTCTTAATATTAGCTTTAGCTCTTCCCTTTCTTCCTGCTCCAACTTTGATTTCTTTTGATTAGTAAGATGGTAATCCTACTGGACCCTCTTGGTCCAGTAATTTTACTACTCTATGTCCTGTGCACCCTGAAAAAAGAGGCAATACTCAGGTCTCAATCTTACTTTATAATTATTTTATTATATGTATGAGTTAAGTTTGCCTGCATGGATCTCTGTACACCATGTACCTGCCTGGTACCTGTGGAGGTCAGAAAAGGGGTCAAGTCTCCTAGAATTGGAGTTACAGAAGGCTGTGATATCATGTGGGTGCTGGGAATTGAACCCAGGACCTCTGGAAGAGCATGCAGTGCTCTTAACTGCTGAGCCGTCTCTCTTACTCCTCAATCTTACTTTTAATCACAATGTGCTTATGATGGATTTTTTTTTGTCATTTGTTTCTGCCAGAATGAGCTTCTCTGAAATTATTTTCATCAAGAATTCTCATGCCATGTTTTACCATCTGAATTTGCCTCATTTTCTTCAAGTATTAGTGAAGTGTTATCTTCTACTTCGGAAAAGGGTCCTACTACTGCTTAGGCCTCAGGCATGGCAGTATCATTGCTCCTATATTAACCTCCCAAGTAGTTGAGATTGCAAGAACATGTTACCTATGCTTAGCTATATTTCCAGTATTTTCTATTATAGGTTATATATAGTTTTAGGAAACACAAATTATTTTATTAAAACATCCTAACAAAATTTCACAATATTTAAAATAAGCCAACAATGTTACACCAAGGAAAGTATCAAGTTTTATAAAAAGCTAAATGCGTATGAACAATGGCTTCCATGAAAAGGGAAGACTACTACCTTGCTAGTGGGAAAGGTTCAGGGTCACCCTTTATTGGAGCAACTCCCATATTTTAAGGTGACACACTATCTTTTGTATTTACAAACCTT
This sequence comes from Microtus ochrogaster, assembly GCF_000317375.1. Classification (NCBI taxonomy): domain Eukaryota; kingdom Metazoa; phylum Chordata; class Mammalia; order Rodentia; family Cricetidae; genus Microtus; species Microtus ochrogaster. Next base: position 11,124,142 of record NW_004949101.1, on the reverse strand, counting down.
CAAACATAAATGCATGGTACAAACACCAGATGTGGTACAATGGTGACAAAGCAAAGGCATCAAGAATTACTATCAGTCTTTATATTTCTATTTCACATTCTTGTCTTTCCTTAAGAAAGTAAGTCTACATTTTTATAAATCATCTCTCCACCTAGGCAGAACAGGCCATTGGGAGAGAACAACCATTTTTTTTTCCTTAGACATCTGAACTAGTTTAATAACATAAATATACCATTCTCTTACGTTAGTTTTTATCTTCAATGACATAGGAAAGATCTAAAATCAAATTGGCTGTCTCCACAGCCACCTGCAGGCCACTAAGCTTGGCAGTGAAACAGTCCACATTCAGGTTGCTGGCTGAGTCCACAGCTGCCTGTGACAGGCAGGTTTGTGGTGCAAAAGGATGATAAGTGCTTCTTAAGGAAGACCAGCTGAGTCCTTCCTGGCTGTTGCACAAGCCACAGCCACATTGTGACAGCATATCTGGCCAGTTAACAGAAGCAGAAGCCGCTTGACCTGACCAAAAGTGTCCATACTTCATGTCAATGAGGATTTCACCACCATCGTGTTCCAAAGAGCCAGCAACGGCTTCTAGAGCACTGCAAAATGCTTCAGCAGCAATCCGGAGTTCCGCTCGAGAATAACCATCCTCTTTGACAATGTCATCTGCCTTATTATGAACCTTAAGAGGAATAAGACCAGTGAAAACAGACGGATCAACTCATATAAAAATGCTTCAGAAAAACATGATACTCTATCAAAACCTTGTTCAAAAGTTATTCACCTTCATTTCCTTAAATCTCACAACAATGCTGATTGGCCTGTGTGAGTCAACCTGGTTGGCTAGAGAACAATGTATATTCCCAGTCACTAACCAGAATGAAGGAACAGACCTTTTTATCAGTTTATTCTAAATGGCTGACTGGTGGCACCTCCTTCAGTATATAAAGGACAATGCAGATTATAGGATTAACAAAACAAAACAAAAAACATAAGTAGAGCAAAATTGCTAAAGACTAAATGTCCCAAATAAAGTACTTATTATATCAGCTAAATGCTTGAGAGCTGCTTAAAATTATACTGCAAAATTACAATTAAGACATCATTTAGGGATATGTGTAATTTTCACTTCAATGTTTGAAAAATGAAGATTCTTCAATTTAATCAAAAGATATTTAGACTTTAAACCTCCTTTTAGTTCCAATATCCTAAATTATTCTGGGGGTAGGGAAAAAAAGGAGAAAGGGAGAGGGAGAAGAAAGAAGAGAGGGGAAGAGAAAACAATGTTCATGTGTGGAGGCCAAAGGTCAAGGTCAGATACCTTTGTCTCTTGTTCTCCACTTTGCAGTTTTGAGACAATGTCTCCCACTGAATGGGGAGCTCCCTGACTGGCTATGCTGGCTGGCTGGCCAGGGAGCATCAGGGATTCTCTTGTCTCCTCCTCCCAGAGCTAGGATTCTTACATGGCTGCAGGACTCAGGTCCTCCTGCTTACCTAGCAAAGGCTTTACCAAGAGCACCCTCCCCAGCTCCATGGAAACGTCTTAAAATAGAATTGGTAAATAAGCAAGCTACGAACTGAATTACGGTTAAAGAACCCATATCTTTGCTCTTTGTAAACCGTTCCTATCTTCTTCTGAAACCAGACTTAAAAGTCAGATGACATGGTTTATATTATACACCCCCCCCACTGTTCGATACTGTCCTGTTTCTTCTAAACCCTACTTAAGATATCTCTTTTTTCTAAAATATTTTTTCTATGCATTCAATCTTATTTGTAGATTACATTATCACCCATTGATTATCATTAGATTGGCTAGAAATTGGTTTTTCATAAAGTATAGTTTGATAACTTCTCAGGAATTGGTTTTATCTTCAAATGCATGTGGAGTGATCTGGGAAAGGTGACAGGATTATGCCTGTAAAGATATTCACTGTCTCTCTAGGTCCAGTTACGCCCTGGAAATTGTGTAGGGCCTCTCAGGAGCCTGTCAACCAGGAATATGTGGGGAACATGCTTATCTTTTTGTATCTACTTTCAAACAAAGTAGGCTAGGACTATGAAATAACTGATCAGACCTATAACACACTTATCTAACGACTTTCAGTAAATGGAGACTAATGAGAAGTCTAGATAGTAGAGTTGGTAGGACTCAGACAGATACCCATTTAAAAACTGTCATGACAGTCTGGAGTAAAAGGGCTTGTCACTCAGCCTGATGACAACATGCATTACATGTTGTCCTCTGACTTCCACATGTAGGTGCCATGGCATGTATGAATCCATGTATGAATGCACACATGCATGTGTGCATGCACACACGAAGTAAATAGTAAATGTGAAATCTGATCCTTGGGAAATGTGTAATCCATGAAGTTGGCTCTTCTCTTGATGCTCCAGAAAGTATTATACATATTTTGAACTACAGTTTTTTTTTGTTGTGAGCATTAGAACATTAGATGCTGTTAAATTTCAGAACTTCCAATAACAGAATGTCAGCTTCAACAGGCATTAAATATAGATAATGCTCAGAGAACATGGCCAGTTGCTAGGTTAGATTCATGATAACCAATACAATCAACTCAGCACCTTGTATTTATAAGTATTACTTTCCTAAAATATTTTCCACTACATTATCTAAGTTTTGAGAAGTTAAGTATCAAAGCTTGTTGGTATCATAATTTGGCCATTCTCTCATAAAACAAAAACTGCTGAAAACTTAAGTAATGCAAGGAGAATGTCTAACTTACCTTGTGTCTGATATGAGCAGCCAAGTGTGTTTCCGTACAGCCACCTCCCAATAATACCCATGGTTCCTTGATTGTTAGCTGTAAGACATGCAGTGCTGTCTGACAGGTGAGCTAAGGAAGAAACGCATCAGAATCAGGATCTCACCCTGGTATGTGAACTCTACACACTCTCATAGTAACTTATAGAGACATAGTTTCAATTTTTAATTCTCTGTGTGTCAGGGAAAGGTGCATGCCAGAACACATGAGTAGAGGTCAGAGGGCAACTTGTGGGAGTCTGACATTTCTTTCCACTGTTTGGGTTCTAGAAATTGAACCCAAGTCATCCAACTTGGATTTTTTTTAAATATGAAAAGGCTTGCTGAACATGGCGGACAATGAGGACTGCTGAGAACTCAAGAACAATGGCAATGGGTTTTTTATCCTACTGCACATACTGGCTTTGGGGGAGCCTAGGCAGTTTGGATGCTCAACTTACTAAACCTGGATGGAGGTGGGGGGTCCTTGGACTTCCCACAGGTCAGGGAACCCTGATTACTCTTCAAGCTGATGAGGGAGAGGGACTTGATGGGGGAGGGAAATGGGAGGCGGTGGCGGGGAGGAGGCAGAAATCCTTAATAAATAAATAAATTAAAAAAAATAAAAAATAAAAAAAAGAAAAGGCTCTGTTTATTGATTCTGTGTGTGTATAAGGGGTCAGTTTGCACATGAGTTATGACAGGTGTAGAGCTTAGAGGACAACTTGTGGGAGTCAGTTCTCTTCTTCCATCATGTGACCCCTGGGAACTGCACTCGCGACATTAGGCCTGGTATTGAGTGCTTCTACCTGCTTAGGTATCTCAGTAGTGCAAAAGGTTCAGATTTCAATTCATAACGAACAAAATCGATTTTCTCAAAATAGTAAGGTGACCAATAAATATTTCCGATAAAGATTAGAGAATGAAGAGAGACTTTTTTTTTTTTAATTTTTCGAGACAGGGTTTCTCCGTAGCTTTTGGTTCCTGTCCTGGAACTAGCTCTTGTAGACCAGGCTGGCCTTGAACTCACAGAGATCCACCTTCACCTCTGCCTCCCGAGTGCTGGGATTAAAGGCATGCGCCACCACCGCCTGGCCTGAAGAGAGACTTTTAAGCCATACATCTGTTTTCACGGAATTAGATTAATATTTCTTTCACATCTACTTTGCTCACAATTGCACAGCCTAAAAACACCAGTGACAATGAGGTTTGCTGGTCCTTCCATTAAAATCCAAATCTAAACAAGGAAGTTGTACAAATGTTATAAAGCCTGTTTATAGCACCAAGCAATAGTAAATAAAAAAAACATGCAAATGTCTGATTTACTAAGGATGAATTTTTAAGCATATATGAATCTTTAAACTAACAAACAGTCCTGTATATTGTCAGTTCCCTTATATAAAACTTGCAGAAAACAATAAACTCTACTAGAAAGTAGGTGACTGGGAAATTCACTTTTTGAGTCAATTATTCATACACATTAACAGCAGTACACACAGTCCAGGCACGATCAGCCTTTGGTGTATGGGTTACATGCTTCCCACAAGAGCTATGAATGCAGCAACACATTTGTAGATGGCAATGTAGCATCAAGTCAAAAGGTTGGATGACGTAGGGAACTCATCCTATTCTTAGGAAAACTTCACATCAAGAACCTTTAGGTTTCTTATAAAAAGCAGAAATGATAACGTACAATATATTCCAAGTTTACTATAGCAGCCAACTAAATTAGCTTCTTTGAGCCGTTCTCTTCCCTCATCTGGTGCTCAGATTGGATCTTGTCTGTACCAAGCTCCACTCTTGAGCTATACCTCCAGTCCCTACTTCTGTCCCTTTGTGACTTACTATATCACAGTGGAAACTATGAAAAATTGTGAAAAACAAAAACAACACAGCCCTTAACCTGCAGTACCTGCTACGACTCCTTCATCCATGCTGTAAGCCCTGGAAATCCACCTACCTTCAGCTCCTCCCAGGCGGTGTCGTTTCTACTGCAGAGAAGCAAGCTGCAGACAGTTGTCTCATGAGGAATAAGATGGAAAAAGTGTTTGGAGCCAAATCTTGCAGGGTGCAAATCTTTCACACTTCCATAAGTAGTAGAAGCTATTGTGTTTAGGGAACCAATAGGCGTTGCTCCTATTTTTATAAAGTATAGAAAATATAAACTGCATAAGCAAAGATGGAACTCTTAAAATGAATAAATATCAAAATTCCTAGCTAGTATAAAACCCCTCACCAAAGCTTATCATTAAAAATATGAAATACAGGATAAAGAAATAAAACACATTTTAGATCTCTGAAGTTCATATTCTGCTATTAAGTGATGCTCTTTGCTTGTGTAGGCTCTTTTGGTTTATGAACTTTGTCATAGCTGCCTATCTGTTGCTGTGATAAACACTCCATTAAGGGGCTGGAGAGATGGCTCAGAGGTTAAGAGAACTGACTGCTGTTCCGGAGGTCCTGAGTTCAATTCCCAGCAACCACATGATGGCTCACACCCATCTATAATGAGATCTGGTGCCCAGAACACTATATACATAATAAATAAAATTAAACAAAACAAAACAAGACAAAAAACACTCCATCAACAGGGGGTAAGGGCTATTCTGGAGCACAGTTCCAGGTTAAAGTTCATTACAGTAGAGAAGTCACAGCAGCAGTAGCTCACAGCAGCCATTCTTACCACAATCAGGCAGCAGAGGGATACGTGCATGTATATGCATGTATACTAGTGCTTAGCTTGTCTTCTCAACTTTATACCATCTAGGAATTCCTGCCCAGGGAATAATGCCACGTGCAGTGGTCAGGCCTTTCTGGTAGGCAGACTGATAGTATTTATTCACTTGTGCACGCGCACATGTGTGTGTGTGTGTGTGTGTGTGTGTGTGTGTATTGTTAGGCATTATACCCATAGTCATGCTCATGTTAGGCAGATGCTCTACCACTGAGCCACACTCCCAATCTTACAGACCTATCTGAACATCTGTTCAAAGCTATTTTGTACTCTCTGGAAAAGGCACACAACAAAATTACCTATATTTTAAGGAAGTTCAGGATCCCTGAAAGCCTAGAGATCAAAAACCACACATTAAGGAGAACCTCATTAATTTGAAAAGAGTGGAAAAGTCCTTTTTTAAAAAAATCATTTATTTCTTTGGGAACTCTAGGGCGGGCACACACACACACACATAAACACACACACACATAAACACACACTCTTTGCCTAAGAGCTTTTACAAAAATGTAAATAGATATGCAAGTGCCAAAATAAAAATATGACATACTCATTTTACTTTTCTTGTCTTCTTATTCCTATTCCTTTATCCTTTCACTATCATGGGGGAAATTACATAAACCACAAGTTAAAATACAAATAGAGTTGATTTGGGTATTAGCAAAATCTCTTAATGTAGTTAAGTTATATAGGAATCTACACCAATTTCAAAGTAAATGTACGAAGTAACATTTAACACTTGCATATCAAAATTGTAACTTGCAGCGACTCACTTTTTTGGAGGCCAGTTTTTTTTTAAATATACTTTCGTGTAGTCCAGGCTGTCCTTAAACTTACTATGCAGGAGTGAGGATCTTGATCCTCCTGCCTCTTCCAAGTGCTGGTATTAGGTATGTGCCACCTTGTCCACAGACTAGAAAACTCTAGAGTCCTAATTTTCATGGTGTGTTCTAGGTATCTGAGCTAAGTCACAGAACTGGACTAGCACAGAAAACCAGTGCCATTTACAACACTGGTGCTATGGGAAAATGTTTCAAACTTTAACTTACCAAATCCAGAATACCTAGTATGTTAGGCTGGAAACAGCCAGACCAATGCAAATTAGTACACAATTTAGGTCTGTCCTACGATACCAAGAATGAATTCCAAATAATTACTCAAATGTTCCTAGTAACTTTCATTTTGATAATCGTTTGGCTGACAGTATCCAACGTTTGCCATACTAGTGAACTTCAATAGTTCATTAAGTTGAGAATCACAAGGCAGGTACCATATAGTTGTAGCTATTTGGGAGACTCAAGTGGCTCCCTTAGGGTCAGCACTTGGAGACTAGTCCCAACAACATAGCTGGACCTATGACCTATGGACAAAAAGCAACCATCACAGTCAATATGGATGTAACTGACAATTCCTGATTTTGTCACTGCAGTTACAGGACACTGACTTGAGAAGTGGCTCACATAAGGGACTCTTCAACCTTTTTCTTGACCACATATGTGTGTTTAGTCTGTTAAGTTTGTGATTGTTATTCTAGATATCAATCTATCAGATGATTTTAAATGCCGGAGGACCAGACATGTTAGAAACACAGACTGTAAAAGAACCTAGCTACACGTAGTTTTGGTAAATGTCAAACATGTATAACGTATACCTGCCTCCCAAATTAGGAACAACTATTTGGGCAGAAGTACGGAAATCTCTTGGAGTTAGGATAAAAATGAAGGTGAATATAACAGGATTTAAAAGCTCTGTCAATTTTAAAAATTGTGTGTACAATATTAAAGACATTATTATGTTAGACTTCTCGGCTGCCTATAAACACTAAGGGTTAGATCATAACAGACTACACTTGGGTTGAAAAAGCCAGCACCACTGTTTCTAATAACTGGGAAGAGATCTTTGAAACTACTTTTGCTGCCAGAGATGAGTCAAATGCTATAAGGTTTGTGGCTTCTAAATATTTTCAAGGTATTAACAGTGACACAAACCAAAGTTCTCTGCTCAGAAAGGGAGGATGATATATTAGCTTTAATGTACAAAAGCCAAGAGAAGTTTTTACCTGTGACTTTGCTCAGAGGTTCCATCAGAGTCACTCCAACTCTGTCAATGGCAATAATGTGATGTTCACTGAAGAACTGTTTCAAAGATGGGTGTATAACTTTTTGGCACAGGACAAGACCTACATGGTCACTGACTAGCTGCCTTCCCAGATTAAGCAACTGCTCTAAAACTGCATTCTCGAGGGACACTTGGTAAGGGACCACCACAGTTCCTTCTCCAGCATTAGAAAAATCTCCTGATAAAGACACACAGAAGAGCGCCACCTTGAGGGCACTTGACTTCCGGGTGGGTAATCTCCTTAATTGAACTTCTGACATTTCAATGAGCAGTCCAGGTAATACAGTGGAATCTGTAACTCCTTGGCCCTTTAAGGGAACAATTATACTCTTCCCTAAAATGATTCGGTCTTCTGTACTTTCTGGAATTGTAAGCAAAAAAGCTTTCAAAAGCAAAGCACTGATGTGATCTGTTTCCTTTCTGGTGAGCATACAGGCAGGTTTGCTGGTTAAGATACTGTGGACCAAGCCAAGGAGGACATGTGTACTACTGAAATCAACCGGGATTCGACAACTACAGGCTTCAGACTTAAGATAACTGGTGCAGAAACTCAGGAGGTCTTTATTTAACTTAATAACCTTCGTGGGTGTTAAGCCTATTCTCTGAGTATTTTCAATCAGGTTACAGCAGAGAATGGCTGTAAATAGGCCACAGTCACTGAAGCAGGACACATGATTCTGCACAGACGCTGTTAGGACCTTCAGTACGGGATGGGTGACTGAAAGGTTGCGAAGCAGGGCTGAGGACTGTGAGGTTGTACACACGCTACCTCCCAAGCCATTGTGCAGCTGCTTCAGCCTCCCTGAAGGGCCATAGCATGACACTAGGATTCCTTTCAAGACAGAAAGTGTGGACCTGACTCTCTCACTTGTCAATGGTTCAGCTTTACACAGTGATGGCTTCTTAGCTTCAAAACGAGACATCCTGCTTCAGGTGGAACCTGTACAGGTAGCTTTATTTTGTTCACATGTTTTTCATTTATTGCACTGCCATGTGTTTTAACATTAGAAACATTTTTTTTTTCACGAACGAGAGTCTGCATTCATCATTGCCAGCTACAAAAATCAAGTGGTTTACAGACAATAACCAGTAGACATTAATTTAATGACATTAGTAATTCCAAGTGTTTATTTTGCTTCATTCTTCAATATTCTTTTGTTTGTCTCTGGACTGAGACCTCACAGACTCTTTTGCAGCTCTCTGCATAAAGTATGTTCCAAGATGGACACCTACAAAAGTCACCCCGGCCACAAGAAGCCAGTTCTTTCTAATCCAACTGGGGTTTTTCATTTCTTCTTTTATTAGCAAGTTCAGATTCAAAGTTGCTTCTTTCTATAAGAAATTAAAAAAATTTAGAAGAATAATTCCAAAGTATTTCATAGGCAGCAAATTTAATCATTCTAATACTCTGCTCCATTTTTAGAAAAGGATCTTAACTATCACAAGCTTACTGGAAGTGAGAAAGGGAAACCAATGGACTTCATACTTTTGCTTCTAGAAAATAAACAACACATTATAAATCTAAGTTTATTTTTTACCCTTACTGACTAATAGTCATGGTACTAGGTACTCTATAACTCCAGAAGAGAAAAGTAAACACCATCCCAGCTACCTACAATAGTGACCTTCCTGCAGGATATGCTGGCGCAACAGTGGCACAATGCTGGAGTAACCAACCACTATAAAATTGGATTTGAGGCCCATTTCATGAGATGGAACTTCTGTCTGACATTGCCTAAGTGGCCAATAACCTGAGACCAGACAGATACTGGACCTAGAGGAAAACCTAATTATTCTGCTAAAAGATCATGGCAGTAAAATGACATTCTGCTATACTCGTATTAGTGCAGCGCTCAGCCACCATCAGAGAAGCTTCCTCCTGCAGGAGACGAGAACTAGGAGAAACCAGAGAATGAGAGACCTCAGAACACTTGGTCCTAAATGGGAAATCATCAAACCCTCCCACCTCAGCATTGAGGAAGAGGAGGTGGAATGATTGTAAAAGCCAGGGTGATGGATGATTCCAAGGAAGCAGTGCCTTACATAGCAGGTCTGGAACACACAAACTCACATCAGCTGGGGCACCATGTACAGGTCCAAAACAAATGGAGTCCCAGTGCTAAGATGGGGAAGTAGACATAAGCCTCCATTCCTAACCCAGCAGTTATTTCCACTTGACAACTGCTTTCAAAGGAAAATTAGTTTCTCCTTGTTTCATTGAGTATACAAACAATACATAAAGGCAGGCTCCATGATCAGCAGCTGGACAACATAAAAGAAACTCATAGGTGTTACTGGAGGTTTTTTTTTTTTGTCTCATATTGCATTTCTTAACCTTATAGGTCTTTTGTGTGCATATTATGTTTTTTGATTTTGTGTTTTTATGGTTTTGTTTGTGTATGTCTCTGCATGTGTTTCTTGTACATTGCTTGCTTGTTTTCTTCTTTCTCTTTCTTTTCCTTTTTTTTTCCTTGTTTGTTTTGAGAGAGAAAGCCTTGATTTGGAAAGGTGGGGAAGTAAGGAGGATCTGGAGGAAGATGAAGGAGGGGAAACTGTGATCATAATATATGAAAAAAAATATTTTCCATTAGGAAAAACAAAAAAAAAGGCTTTGTTCTCTTGGGAACGTAAAAACAAGTTTTTATTTATTTGGTGTAATTTTTATTTTTTAATTGTTTTATTCTGCTTTGAAACTATGCTTAGACAGGACTGCATTTAAATCAAATCCTGTTTTTAAACACATGACAATAGGATAGCTGTGATGGTTAGTTTAAAACTGCTAACCTGACACATTCTAGAATCACTGTGATAGAAGCTCAGTGAGGGCAATTACTCAATTAGTAGAAGACTTGTACACTGTGGGTGCACAACTCCCTAAGGAGAATATTCTAGACGAGCTGAGAACTGGCACCAATTCCATTCAGTGACTGTGAAGATGAGCCCAGCCACTTCGAGGTCCTGCCACCTTGACTTCCCCCACAATTCCACAACTTGAAATTGTGAGTCAAAAGCAAAACAAAGCAAAACCTAAAAAAAGTTCCCTTCTTAAGTGTGTCAGGATATGTGTTAAAGCAACAGGAAAAGAAAGGAAGTCAGCAGTTGTGAGCATTCCTACTGTAGAGCTCATTATTACAGTCTAGATTTAGTTGAGTCAATCAGTGAAACAACTGTATTAGTATACAAACTATGCTTTAAAAACTTCGTTAAAGTCAGAGTTAATTTTATAGTTTCATCTACTAGTCAATCTTTTTCAAATCCCTAGTCAACTAATGCTCTCTAAACTGTTGGTCAATGCCAATTTAAAAAGAAACAAACAACAATGCTGGGATTAAAGGCGTGTGTGTGCCACCACACGTGGTGCTATGATCAGTTTTATAGCAAGCTAGGATATCAATCCTCTTTAAATGAGTAAAACTGCACTGAGGTTCTCCTAAAGCTATGGCCTTATGCCAGAATTTACAGCATATTTCTTAACTCAAGGTAAGAAAAGACATACTAGAAAAAAAATGGTAGCTCACACCTATAATTGCAGTTGGGAGGCTGAGACGGGAGGACTGCTCTCAGTTTCAGGCCCAATTGGAACTTGAGTGACACAATTACAAAGTTGTAATTTTTTACATGGACCCTTGGGGCCAGTGAGTTTCATCCTTCAGAATTTCTTGGACCGTATAAATAAGTAATGAAAAAGTTAGTGCATACCACAATCAACACAGCACTCATCATGAAAGGCACTTCTGCAGAGAACCTAAAGTTATGAATTAAGTGGAAGAAATACTTCCCATTGCTTCATGTTAGTTAAAATCTTGTTTTGCTGTTAAAGGAGTTTCACAAATGTTTTGCTTTTTAAAACTTTTCAGATTTTGGAATTATGGATGGCAGATCATAGACCTTAACTATATATAATCACACTCTCTTGAATTCAGCGATTTCTACACACAGAAAATTATTTTGAAACTATATATATTTTTATCTTAAAAAATGAGTTTTTGAGTATATCTTAACAAAAACATAACTTTTCAATATATATATATATATATATATATATATAAATATATATATATTTTTTTTTTTGCCAGAGTGCTATAAAATTAAGTTTCCTGTACTGGAAATTAACAAACGGTTGACCAGATTTAATGAAACTTACCTGAAAACTGCAAGCTGCTACTTCAGCTACGTTTGGCTCCTTGGTTGACTTGAAAGTCCAAGACTATCTGGCTCAGTGGTATCGTCCTTAGGAATTTGGAAGACAGGGCTGCTTTTGATTTTGTGCCACCCCAAATGTATGAATCCAATTAAAGGTACCATAACAATCAGAACTTTGTATTCTCTCCAGAGGTTCTGAAAGCTCATAGTCTGTTGACATCAGCACACCTACAAAAAGATTACATTTAAAGGAAAAGAATTAAAATTAACCCAAATGCAAAACATAAATAGTCTTAAATCATGCCTACAAACACAAACAGTATACTACACTTCAGTAAAGTTCTCTCACAGGCTACAGAGATAGCTCAGTGGTTAAGAGTTCCCAGCAACTACAAAGCAGCCCACAACCACCTGTAAGTCCAATTTGAGGGGTTCCAACACCCAGGTTTCTGCTGGCATTGAGCACACATGCAGTGCAGACATATGCCGAAGGCAACCTCTAAGACACACATTGAAAAAACTGACTATGAAGCAATTTTTCAAAAATTAAGAATGAGCTCTTGCTTGGGGGCACTGGCCTAGAATTTCCAGAAAGCGATGAAATGAACTCCTCAGAGTGTTCTGAACCTTTCATGGACTACAGAGGTTGACAATGGTCTCATGCTACTTGCCCTAACCAGGGAACAGGTGTCTCTATCATTCATTCGGTTTAGATTAGCTACATTACCTAAGCTTGTTCTTACTACAGAAGAGCAAGGCTGAACGAACAGATATACCTCTACCTTGCTATAGTACGTGGCTAACTACACCTAAGGGCTACAAAAGGAAATGAATGATGGCAATTACCCTCTCTTCTCTTCTGTAGTAAAAGATCTTAAAAGTCTTTCCCAGGAAGACTTTCGTTAGGTTTTCTGCAATTGTTATATCCCAAGCTAAAAGATTTCTTGGTGGCAGAAGGAGGGAGAAAAAATATCCCAAACACTTGGGTTCTAGAAAGATATATCAGACTATCATCTTTCTGTCCATTAAAATAATTATGTGGTCATTTTTCATTAACAATTTGAATACAGACCTTTTTTATATAAATTTTAACTTTTTTAACAGATTTGTATTTTGCCTTTGAGGCTTCCTGGGCGCCATCTGCTGGTGCTTTAGGCACAGTGTAAGGAGTTCATTCTGCTTAAAATACATGAAAAACAACGCTTGCACAAAGTGCAACATAGTCATGGAGAGAATATCAGCTAGGATGCTAAAATTAACTAACCCAGATCTTGTGTTTAGGATGTTTGTTAGTTATATAACTTCATGTCTTAAATGAAAATGTTGATGTTGGATATTGAATTCCTTATTTCTGAATTCCAAACACTGACTTGAATAATTCTTTTAAAAATTTAGTCTTTGTAAAAGTAGTCCTTGCTATTTTCAATTTAAACAACAGTTCAAGCTTGGTCCTCAGTGTAGGCACCAGGTACAACTGCAAAAAGCCTAGAGGAAAGGATTCTGAAAGTTTTCATCATAAAAAAATGACCTTTGAAGAGACAGCTATGTTCAACCTAATTCATTGTGTAACACATACATTATCAAAACACCACGAGATGCCTCATATGTACAGGTTTAAAGAAAATGAATGCATATTGTACTCATGCCTAACCTGCCCAGAATGGTAAAGAGCGCCTTTTCTGCACATTTTCTAGACATATCTCCTAAAATGGCACCAATTTTATTAGACTTTTCTAGTCTTGTAAAACACACACACCAAACTCCAACTCCTGATGAACCAATGGTTCACAACCGAGTTCTACAGTTGCCACTCCACATAATCCTACTCCTTTACTCAATCGTTTAAGGACAGCTCAGGCAACATCTAAGTCAGGAAATTTATCTTTTTTCAGCAAATGTTAAAAGTTGATACATTATGAGAATTTTACGGTCTTTTCTAATCTTTACCATTCAGTGTATTTATAAGGAAAAGCAGACAACACTGAAACCCTTACAAGATGGTGTTATTAACTGAATAGTTAATAACAGGTGACAGGCTCCCGGCAGTCTACGATTCGCCAGGAAGAATATGGTGGATTAGAAGTCTCTGAGGTCTCCCAAGTCCGTCCTTTCACTGCTTTTCCTGATTACCACCTGATATGATATCTGAATTATAATTATCCTGATTATCATCTGACTTTGGGACTGGTGGGGGAGAGGGGTTGGAAATCACGTGGACTGCTCTAGATTAAATGTCCAGTTGCTTGGCTCTCTGCCCCAATCTGCTAATTTTCAAAGGGTCAATTTCTACTCTTCATTGCTTTTGCGATTTTCATTTCATTCTACTTTTGCTTCTGTAAATAACTTATTGTCTAGAGAATGATAGTTACGGGATATTAATACCCTGAATTTCTTGTCCACTTTAAATAAATGTCCTCATTCTAACTCTTATCTTAACCTTCCCTACTGTCTAAAATAAGGAAACAGTTACCTATGGTCCAGTCTCATTTGCCACCACACTGTCAGCTCTAACACCATTGGGCCCTCTCTTCTGTTTGCACCTACCACTTCTAAGGGTCATCTTCCTCTGCATGCTTGTGACCATTTTTCTCCACTATAAAAAACCAAAGCCTATAATCTTAGAACTAGGAATCACAAGAGATAGCATTGTTCAAGGGCATCCATCCTTCAGCAAAATAGCAAACAGCCCGGGCTATATGAAACTCTATCTCAAAACTAATAAAAACAAACAAAGGTAAATCAATGAGTCAACAATAGTAACAAAATCCTTTTTTCTTTCCGGACTGCTGTTATGTCTGGATTTTGTTTATGGAGGTGGGAGGGGAAAGAAAAATATGGAGGGAAGGATGGGTCTTGAAGAGGACTGAATTGGGTCGCAGCACCCTCACAGGTAGCTCGCAAGTACCTGTATGTAACTCTAGTTCTGGCGGATTGAACAACACCTTCAGGCCTGAGGGCACCTGCACTCATTGCACATATCCCAACAAGCACACACACACATATATAAACATAATTAAAAACAAAATCAGGTTAAAATTATCTTATATTAAGCTAGTAAACTCTGAGAACTGGATATAATGTATTCTACCCTCCTCACTTTTCAAGCCAGTCACCATGTCTTGCTGTTTCACATGACCCCCCCTTCCCCCCCCCCAAAAAAAATCCCCATAGCCCAGACCCTCATGATCTGTAAATGACTTTCTTCTTTTGTGGTCCCATCATCAGTAGCACCAGTCATCACCTGAGAACTTAGCAGAAATGTAAATTCTCCCTGCGTGGTGGTGGCGCACGCCTTTGATCCCAACACTCGGGAGGCAGAAGAGTTCGAGGCCAGTCTGGTCTACAAGAGCTAGTTCCAGGACAGGCTCCAAAGGTACAGAGAAATCCTGTCTCAAAAAAACCATAAAAAAGAAAGAAAGAAAGAAAGGAAGGAAGGAAGGAAGGAAGGAAGGAAGGAAGGAAGGAAGGAAGAAAGAAAGAAAAGAAAGAAAGAAAGAAAGGTAAATTCTCAGACTGCCCTGACCTATGAAGTAGAAACTCCAGGGTGGTGTCTAGAAACATTTATAATTCCCAGGAAGTCCTAAAGCTGAAGTTGGAGAGCTACTGTCTGAGTGACCTCCAAAAGCTTCTGTACTCCTAAGCATACACAGAGAAATGGGAAGCCATGTTTCTGTTTGCCTGCAAGACTGCAGTGACATTTTAGACTAGAGGGTCAAAGTATAATCTCATAAAAATACACAAAGGCCATCAAGATTTAGTTTCTACTGACTGGTTTTTCAAGACTAGGGTAAGTCAGGTTAGTAAGAATATATCATAAAGCAGTGACTCAAGGGAATGAGCTGTGGACTCCTATGCCTGGGGTTCAAATCTTCCCTGCCTCAGTGAGCGACTTCTTGTCCCTACCACTGGCAAAGAGTAACAAAGACTTCCACATCAAAAAATTGTGTTGAAATTAACATGCCAGAAACAGCCTGAACTCTGTACAGATAGTTTTATTAGCAGTCTTATTTGGTCATCTGAAAAGGGAGGATGCCCCCCAGCTTTTTTTTGAGACAGTGTCATATATAACCCAGGCTCGCCCCCAATTCATGGATGCTAGACAAAAGCTAAAAATATCCAGATTCTCAAGAACAGGTTTTGTGGTTTCGAGAGCTCTTGTTTGGAGGTGGGGTGAGATGTTGTGCCTATAGTCAGAATGTAAGAAGTTACAAGATTGCTAACAGTGGAGTGTGTAAGTCAGGTAAGCTGTGAAGGAAATAAGAGAACTTGTCAAGCACAGAAAAGCAGCAAACACAGAGTAGATGCCACGTATGCTTCTCTGGTGACAGTTAATAAAGTTAGTTACCAGGTGACAGTCCTGATACCTGATCTGCACTTCAGAATGTTGGACAAGAACAAAGGCTTTGAGCAAACGTCCTTAAACCTTCATCACAAACCAATTAACATCTTGGAAAAATCGGTTCCTGCCTTAATCTCATAGCCTATCACATTATAAAAATTATCATACATATTTACAACACTATAGTGTGAGCATGGGTAAGTGCTCGATACATTGCAGCTGTTACTGGTGCATCAGCATGACTTCTAATACATGAAAGTAGCCCCTCCAGAAACGCCTGCTTGAGCAATGGGATCATGTATCTAATCTTTTGCTTATAGTTTACAAAATTAGAAAAAAACTGGATTGATCCAAATGTCTCCAGTGTTCGTGTCAATTTTCACTTGAGGTACATGTGGAGTTACTTTTATTCAAATGCCCCTGACTGTCCACACATGCTGGCAATACTACTTGACTAGGGAAACTACCACGGTGAATAAGGAATGGTGCTTGTCCTCCAAGCCAAGACCAAATTTAGAAGGTGGTGATTTTAATAATCTATGATTGAACACCTTATAGGAACAAAAACAAAAGACCTAATTCAAGTCTGTAGCAGGCTTTCTTTTGGGCCACCAACCAGCTCCCAAATCACGACACAGAAATTTAGAATTAGGTATGAATGCTTGGCTTAAGCTTATGCTTGTCCCACTAGCTCTTATAACTTTAATTAACCTTTTTCTCTTCACCTATGCTTTGCTTTGGGACTTATTTACCTTTCGTTCTGTATGCTTTACTCTCCATGTCTGGCTGGTGGCTGCCTAGCTGGCCCCAGGTTTCCTCTTTCTCCCTTGATCTCTCTTCTTCCTTATTCTCTCTGCCTGCCAGTTCCAACTATCCCTCTACTACCTGGATACTGGCCGTTCAGGTTTTTTTTTTTTTAATTAGACCAATCAGGTGCCTTAGGCAGGCAAGGTAAAAAGAGTAACACATCTTTACATAATTAAACAAATATAGCATAAACAAATGTAGCACATCTTTGCCTAGTTAAACAAATGCAACAACTTTACATAGAAATATTCTGCAGCATAAACAAATGTAACACATCTTTGCATAGTTAAAACTAAGAGTCTACAACACAAGTCTCCTGACTTTTCAAAACCACACTTCTCTGAATTAATCCCAGTGTTTTCCAGTCAATATTCACGATTAGTTAACAGCTACTTGTTTTGTTGCTAGACTTTATTCTCACTGTAGCACAGTTACTAGGGAATCTCGCTTTCTTAGTCCTCACAGGGTGGCTCATTAGGATAGGAAAGGAGTAGGGGCTTGTTTTAAGCAGTTTAGGTGGTTTATTTCCCCAGGGTGTCAACGCTCTGCTTTCTCAAGTTGTCAGCAACTCTAAGTAAAGTTTATCTTAAAGATTCAATATCTGAGCTGGGCAGTGATGGTGCACACCTTTAATACCAGCACTCTAGAAGCAGAGGCAGGAGGAGCTCCCTGAGTTTGAGGACAGCCTGGTCTTCAGTGTTTCAGGACAGCCAGGGCTACACAGGTAAGCCCTCTCTCGAAAAACCAAAAGAGAGGGGGGGGGGGGAGATTCAATATCTGGTTCTTGTAGTATTATGGGCCTGACATTTCTTTCACAATTCTTGAGCTTCAACTCTTCTTTCGGGTGTCCGTTCTCCGGAGAGCCTTGCTCTAAGCACTTAATCTATAACTTGGCTTTCCTCCCCCTCTTCATTACTCTCTAGGGCTCATCACTAAACTGTTATTCCTAGAATGGTGGGAAGAACCCTCCCAGTCCAGATCACTGATATAAGCAATACTGTCACATACACATACACACACTGCAAAAGCAGACGATATTAATCAAAAACATTTTCCCTCGAACATCAAAAAGGATCCAGGAGGATGAACATAACCTCCGCTCATGTCAGATGTGCTTGGATCTCCAATATATAGTCACAAGTCGGAGTGCTGTTTCTGCTTTCTCAAAGTTGACACGACAATGCTACCAGCTCTATGCTCCAGTGTGGCGTTTCTGGGACGCCCCCACGTCCCGACAGCCCCGGGTGTACCGGCACCCTCTCCGTGAAGGAGTTACTCAAGTTCCGGGCTGCAGACGGAAAGCGACAGCGCAGGTGACCTCCGTCCAGTTCACCTCACAGGTGGCTCTAGGAAGCTTTATTCCAACTCTACCTGGCACTGGACACTCCTGGCTACCCACACTCGCACAATCATAGGATAATCACGTCCTGAAACAACTTTCAAAGCCGGCCTTGGGGCCTCTCCGTGGCCGGCTGCCTCCGGGTATCCCCGCCCCCAAATACCCTTGGCCGAGGCCACCCTCGACCTTCGAGTGTGTGGGGACTCGCAGCGGGAGCGCACGGTGGCTTCTCCACTGGCGGCTCGGGCGCTCTCACCTGCCCACCAGCAGCTGCACCTCGCGGCCAAGCCGCTGTCGCCGCCACTTGAGCGCCGGGATAGGAAAGCACACTCGCTACTGACTCCAGCTCCCTTGGCACAGAGAGACAGGAAGGCGCATGCGCGGCTCCGCGCGTCCCGCCCTCTCTTCCGGTATTTGCTGGACGCTCCGGCTAATGCGAACTGCGGCCGTACCCGAGGTGTCTTTGTCTCTGCAAACTACCGAAAGTGAAAACGTTTAAAAAACACATCGCAGCATCAAGGCGGTGACAGACTTTGCGACCTTCTGCCTTTTTGCCAGGTATTTCTGGAATGAATGAAGAAGTCACCCTGCTTGGCCGCTTTTCGGCCTCCGACCAATCAAAAAGTGCCTTCTTTTGTCACTCAGCCTCAATTCCCTCCTCTCTCAGCGTGCAGGACGTAGCCCCGCCCTACGGTCCCCTAGGGCCGTCGTAGAGCGCGCATGCGCAGTCAGTGCAGGACGCCGGGCAGGAAGCTTCCGCCCAGACTTGGTGCCCATTTAGGCAGAAGTCTAGAGTCTCCAGCTCAGTGCCGGCACTGACTGGTTAAATTCCGTGCTCTTGCCGTTAGTTTTTCTACTTTGGGGATAAATCTTTTGCTCTCTCGGGCCACCCGAACTATTATGACGTTATGTTGAAGCATACTTTCAATTAGCTTTTCTCTGGCATTGTGAAAGCCACCTTTGTTTCTCAACCTTCCTCATTAAAATACTTTTCACACCTCACCGCGTAGTTTTGCGATACCATAGAAACACTACGGTTTTTTTTTTTTCCATGTCTATCACTACGTATCATTGGATTACAGTAGTTCGTTATCTGCCAATTCTATTCATGGCATGCCCAGCCTCTAAACAGCCCGCTTCTGCCGCCATTTTTATTTTGGTCTCTTTAAAAAGCTTTGAGGTCAGTAACGGGAGCCATTTTTCGTTTGGGCAGATTCTTCCGGTTATCCCGCTACTTTGACACGCGTTTTGCCACCATCTTAGGTCCTGGCACTGGCTTCCAGCACCCCGTGAAGCCGGTCTCGCCATCTTGTGTTTGGGCGGTGGCTTCATTCTCAAACGCGGGAGGCGACACAGGGAAAGGGAAGTGAGCCAAACCCTCTGAGGCTTTGCCTGCCGCCTTTTTGGTCTGAGTTTCCACATCCAGGTACTAGTCCACCAGTGACCCTGGACAGTAACAAAACATAAAAAGCCCGAACCCACCTCCCGCCACCAGCATAGGTAAGCGCATGCTACTCTGGCATCTAGCAGTTCCCTCAGCTGCACTGAACTGTTAGCCCATTTTCTGTACCATTGCGTGTTTTTGTTTTGATTTCGATACTTTCCACAATCTTTCTCTTAGGCCTTTTCTCTCCGTTACTTTTTGAAAACACTCCGAGTGCTGAAAAATTGTTAAACATCAGGGTGCAAAAAGACTGATACTTAAAATGAAAATAATGTTGAGGGAATTCCTCGCGAATAAAAGTGCCAAACGGACGGGACAGCAATTTGTATGAAATTACAGCTGTCTACGTCCATAGAAGTAAAATATAGCCTTCAGAGATTTCTTTTCCCCTTCGAGACAAGGTTTCTTGTGTAACAACTCTGACTGTTGTGGAACTTGCCATGTAGACCAGGCTGACGTCTAACTCGAAGAGATCCGCCTGCCTCTGCTTCCCAAGTCCTGGAATTACAGGCGAGCACTACCAATGCCCGCATTCTCAGAAAATTTTAAGATGTGATTTAGGGATTTTGTTCGTTTGTTCGTTCACTCATTCATTCACTCAGTCAGTGCCTTTGTTCAATACTTAACTAACTTTGTGCTATAGAAAGCAAAGAGCACAGGCGATGGTGGCGCACGCCTTTAATCCCAGCACTCGGGAGGCAGAGGCAGGCGGATCTCTGTGAGTTCAAGACCA
>NW_004949101.1:11052505-11103513 GCF_000317375.1 Microtus ochrogaster | reverse complement strand
TTCTTAGCACTACTGGACAAGCAGCTTAATAGGTTCTTGCTTCTCCTATTTCTTGGGTGTTGTAGGTAGTCATAATTGTAAACTAGTTGGCTGATGTTTGACTTACTATGGCCTTGTTCAGTCTGGTCATCTACCAGCCAGGTCAGCACCATCTGGGAGTTTACTTTGAATGATTAGAAGTTGCATGTTGGCACAGTGTGATATTGACTTGGAAATTTGGGTTGTGGCTTACAGTGACTTTCTGTAGCCCCAGGCTTTCTTCTGTGTCTTCCTTTACTGAGAAATCAAAATCAGGAATTCTCAAACTTGGCTGCCCATGAAGTCACCTGGGAGGCTTCTAAACCTGACTTGAGACTGGTTATAGACAGAAATCCAGACTCTGGGAGAAATCGAAGTGCTACTAAGGTATTTGATGGCACTGAAAGTGATGTTTATGTTTTCCATGCTGTTATGAGTAAGAGTGTGGTGTCTCCCCCCACCTCCCATCCCCAGGACTTTGCTTAAAATACTTAGGATTTTGAAGAGGAATATTAGATTGGGAGTTTGGTGAACCATCTTCCCAGTGACTAGTTACCTTGCCAGTCAACTGCCCAGTGATTGGTTACCTTACACTAGCTACCTTGCCAGTCAACTGCCCAGTGATTGGTTACGTTACACCAGTTATATTGCCAGTCAGCGTTGCTGTCATTGATTACTGTGTGTCTTTTTTACTCAGTGTATTAAGTGGGAAACAAGAATGGAAGTCTCTTGTTCTCATGAGTCTCGCGTGGATGTTTCCATCGTGGAGATGCATGTTTTATCACTGTGAAGGGGAACTTCATTACACTGCAGTATTGATTGTCCACAGTTTAGACGCTGCATGGGATATTGAGCGGCGGTGATAATGGGGGTGGTTAAGAAAATCAGATCTGAAACTGTCTGTTCTGGCCTCACATCCTGCCTTCTCCCCTTTCCAGCTCCACGCTCTGGAATCTGACAGACATCACCTACCCTTGTGCTTCAGTTTTGTAACTTGTAAGGTAGGACTGTGTGAGAGTTAGCTAAGTTAATACCAGAAACATGCTTTTTAGAAGTACCAGGCATGAACTGGAGGGATGGCTCAGCAGTTAGGAGCTGTGTGCTGTTCTAGAGAACTTGAGTGTAGTTCCCAGAGTCTGTGCCAGGCAGTTTACAATTGCCTTTAATGCCAACTTCTTGGGGGATCCATGGTGTTTGACTTCAATAGGTGTCTACTCTCCCACGAACATACCCACACACAGGCATACTCCTATATCCATAATTAAAAATAATACATATTTTTAGGGGCTGGAGAGATGGCTCAGTGGTTAAGAGCATGTCCTGAGTTCAATTCCCGGCAACCACATGGTGGCTCACAACCACCTGTAATGAGGTCTGGTGCCCTCTTCTGGCCTGCAGACATACACACAGACAGAATATTGTATACATAATAAATAAATAAATAAATAAATAAATAAATAAATATTTAAATAAAAATAAAAATAATACATATTTTTAGAAGAAGTACCTGGCACATAGTAACAGCTATGAAGATATTAGCTGTAGATGTTTATATTATATTATAAATCAATCTTTGGGTTATTAAGATTTTTGTTTACACAGTCCAATGACTGAAATTCTTTGGCTTTCCACTGTGTTCATCCATTTGAAAAAGAGGGTGCTCTAAATCCATTATTCCAGGCCAGGAAGATGATTTTCAAATAACTTTTTAAACGAAAAGACCTTCTCGTAAACATAGCCTTATTGAGATAAAATTGCGGTGCAAATAGCAACATCTATTTAAAGTATACAGGGAGGTATGTTCTACACATTTATGCTGGTGTATCATAGTCATATAGTTAACATAACCATTACCTTCAATAATTGGTCTGGTTCCTTGGTAATTCCTTGAGCTGCTCTTTTCTAAGCAATTGCTGACCTATATATAATATAAATAAATAAACATTTTATAGATTCTTATCTCAAAGAAGCCTTGTACCAGATGTTTTTATTTGGGGGTATGTATAGCTATTTTGAATATTATCTTTGTTATATATAACAATATATATTTATGCTGTTATATATATTAATAGCTCATTTCTTTTTTTTCCCTTCCATTTATTTTTTTTTTCTTTTGTGCTGGAGATTGAAGTTAGGGCTTTGTGCTTTTTAGGCAAGTGCTTTATTACTGAGCTAAACCCACAGACTCTTCAACTTGTTTGAATTGCTGACTTATCAAGTGTGGCTACATAATCATCTGTATCATTCACTAGTGGATAACCTTTGGGATTTTTGTTTTCAGTGTGCTCAATTTCACGTAGTTTTGTTTTCCAGCTTATTTAAATTGAAAAAAAAAAACCTAGTTTTTAATGCTTACTATATACAATGAAACCAGAAGAGGACAGTGGCAAAACATTTTGTGTTGTTATTTTACTTGTCTTTTATATAATTTATGCCTTAACTTCTTATTAATGAAATATGACATTTTTAAATGCTTTATTTATTTTTATGTGTGTGCATTGGTATTTTGTGAGGCTGTCAGATCCTCTGGAGGTAGAGTTACAGGCAGTTGTGAGCTGCCATGTGGGTGTGGGGAATTGAACCCAGGTCCTCTGAAAGAATTGCCAGTGCTCTTAACCACTGAGCCATCTCTCCAACTCTGAAATACAACATTTTTTAAAATGCAAAATACGGTGCTGGAAGTGTAGCTCAGTGGTAGAGTTCTTGCCTATCGTGCTCTGGTCCTGGGTCTAACATGAAACTGTGTGTGTGTGTGTGTGTGTGTGTGCATGTGTGTGTGTGCGTGTGTGCATGTGTGCGTGTGTGCGCGTGTGCGTGTGCGTGTGCGTGTGTGTGTGTGTGTGTGTGTATTTTAAATAAGTTTTCAGGATTGAACATTTCACTTACCAGGCAAATGCTCGACCACTGAGCTGTTATTCTAGCTACTCCTCTCCTGCACTTTAGTTTTGAAACGGAGTCTTGCTAAGTTGCCCAGGCTAACTGTGAACTTCCATTTCCTCTCTGTCAGTCTCTGGAGTTGCTAGGAGCACAGGCTTTGTCCACCTGGATTATTTATTTCTAATAATTTTTAAATCATGTGTATACATATGTGTCTCTGTGTGCATATGTGTATATTAGTGCAGGTAGCTGTAGTGCTCGGGAGAGGGGGTTGGGTCTCCTGGAACCCGTGCTGCAGATAGTTGTGTACTGAGTTATGTCCAATGCAAGAGCTACAAGAACTCTTACTGCTGAGCCGTCTTTCCAGCCTCAAGATTGTTGTCTCTTGATCTGTATATGTCTAATCATTTAATCTGCCTTAAATCTTTAAAGGTTAGTATGAATATATTGCTTTAGGGATTTTGGACAATAGTCCATCTACAACTGAGAGCCATGAGATTCTACAAAGTATGGATTTGTAAAGCCAAGCCAGAGACATCCCAGAGCTCCCATTTGTCAGGAGATGGAGAATGCCGCTTATGTATTAAGGTTTAGTGTTTTTCTTAGGGAAGAATGGTCCATCAGTTGCTTTTAGTAGTACTGACACATCATGTTAGAATAAGTCAAAGCTGGCTTAAAATTGAATTTGATTTATGTTACTATGGGGGTAATATGAAATGCAGCTGTTAAAATATCTTGGATAGAAAAGTTAATTCACGTCACTGTTTTGATTTGTTCTCTAGAAAACATTGATGTTTTGTAATTAAAAACAGTTTAAATAGTCAGGCATAAAAAGGAAATCTTTCTTGGTTTAGTATCTTGAGTTTTGATTCCTGTGGAGTTACGTAACCCCCACTGAAATCGGGATATGGACCAGGTCTATCTCTACCCAAGCGCTCCCATCCAGCTTCTCCAACTATCCCTTATGTGCATCTGTTCTTCAACCCTTAGCAGCCAGTGAAACAGTGATATATTCTCCAGTGATACAATCCTTGCACCAAAAAGATTAGATTTTAAGAAGAGTATTGATGATATTCAGAGTGCCTTTTCTTTTGTTTGATTGTTTTCAGTGAAGATGAATGGGAAACAGCAATTATCAGAATGGATTTTAGGTTCTAAAGTAAATTGCATGGTGTCCGCTTGTACGTTTGGGTGTATTTAAGACTAATCATTCACTGAGATTCAGGCACAGAGCCAAGTGATGACATACCACTGCTCAGAGCCCAATGACTGTCCTGTTGCATGAAGAAGAGGTCCAGAGACACAGAGGAGTTGAATGGTCTCAGGCCATCCGAAAAGGCAGAAGTGAGAGTCTCAAGTCATTACTAGAGTGCATGAGGATGTCTATGGTGTGCTTCTGATAAGGAATCAGATGATAAATAGATCTGACTGTCAGCGAAGCATCCCATGCAGGGTTGGCTGGCCTGAAGACTCCGCAGGAAGTGGAGACATAGGTCTTGTGTCATATGATTGGCGTGACAGCAAAGTTACAGAAAAGTAGAATCAGTAATTGGAATTGATCTTGTTACAGTGTTTCAACATCTGGTCTACATTTCGTAAAGGAAAGAAAAATAGTCAGATTTTTGTTGTTTGAATGGTTCTTTTTCCATTGTTGATGCTTGTTTTGATTTGTTTTTATGAGCATACTAGGCATTCAAGGTTGCGGCACCCCACCCCAAGTCATAGGAACAGCTAATTCTTTTTTGTGCTGAGGTTTCCTTTTAACCTTTATCTAAGTTGTCACTAGTAGGACTTTTGGTCATCTGTCACTTTTTAACCTTTTACTACAGTTTGTTCCTAGGTATCAGTTTAATAACAACAGTGTTGTGTTGGTGGGCAACAGCTATGATTTCTCACGTTTTAATTACAGTTGTAGTGGCAGAAATCCTAGGGCCCTTACCGTTTTCTGTTCTCCTTCCATAGCTAGAGAGCTTTTTAGGAAGATGATAGAAGCACAATAATTTCTTCAGTGAAAATTGAAGTGGAGAGGCTAGGAGGCTAGAGTTAATATTTGGCCTTTTAAATTGAGGCCGCTGCTTTCAAAAGCTGGTCACACAGGCCAGAAATCCTGAAAGAAAGACAAATGGGGATTTCACGTTGCCCTAGATTTTCCCACAGAATAATCTAGAAGGTCACTGACTTTCTTTCTTTGAGTTTATCTCTGCTCTGTATTTAAATGACAGGAAAATCATGTGATATTGTCTAATCTGCTTCTATTCCTTCCCCAAATTAATTTCCCTAAACATCTTAGGCTGTCTGCCTCCGTGTCAGCTACACATTCAAATGCATGAGTTTTGGTGGGGGCACACGTTATCCAAGTATCCATTTTGTGAAGGAATGCTTGTGTCCAGTTTAGAGACAGTGGGCCCAGGAATGCAGAAGAGAGGACAGACGGTCGTATTTGTAAGATTTATGTTGTGCTGTAGCTTCCGTACAGGCTTATGTAAAATGTATGGTTTCCATGTACTTGGAAAATACATCTTTTTGGAGATTGTCCTGGATTTCATAACACTAGTCAACAAAATAAAAATGTCAACGACTTTAGACTTTAATAGATAGCTCTGTAGCAAGGTGTTTTTTTTTTTTTGTTGTTGTTGTTGTTTTACATAGTGCTTGAAACCCTAAGCACTGAGCTTTCTTCTCTTGCAGAAAAGTGGTTTGGAAATTTAAAACTTAATTCCAAGGCTAATATCTTTTCTATTCAAATGAATGTTAGAAATCAGTATTTTTAACAACAAAAGGCTACATTGAAGTGGACTAAATTTCAGCTGTTGTCCATTTCATTTTTTAATTTAGATTTACTTATTTACTTACTTGTGGTGGTTCAATGTTTTATTAACTAAGGATTGAATTCAAAGACTTGAACATGTAAGGCAAACCCTGAGCTACATTCCCGGCCTCATTGTACATTATTCCCAGCATAAAACATTAGGATCTATGTATTAATCACAGCTCTGTCAACTTTGTCTGATGCATTAAGTATTCAATATTTATTACACTGCTTGTTTCTAAACATCTGTTCAGAGTACTCTGCCTTCCATGTAAAAGATTTAATGGAGAATTTGGGACTGGAGACAATAAAGTTTCATTGGATAAATGGGTGTAAATGTAAAATATACTAATAGCCTATAGCAGCTGACTGTTGAGGACAGTAGCATTGATTAAACAAACTCTGTTGTATATCTGTGTGATGGCTCAGCTATGAAGAAGGACCTGAAAAGACTTTGTCCCGGGGAACTTCCGGTTAGGCAGAGGAGATGCTCTGAGGACCAGGGTGGCGTGGAGTGAGCTGAGTATGAGGTAGAAGCTTAACTGGCTGAGAGAGAAACACTTCAGTCTAAACAATCATGACGGGCTCCAAGGAGCCTGTGGTCCCGCTGTTGGACGTTGGATGGTAGGGAGAGAACATCAGTTCTGTACAGTGTGGGAGGAGGTAGAAGTACCTAGAGATCCATAATCAAGGACGTTTGCCAAGGGTGTTTGGGTGAAGTCAGTACAGGTGTCAAGGAGGTTGGTTCTGGGAGGAGGGTTGGCAAGGATTCTAGTCAGAGGCTTGTGATGCTGTTCAAAGCCTAGCCATTTAGAGTACTGGCTTCCCTGTCACACCCCTCTCGTAGTGGGTGGTGTTAGTTATCTAAATACTGAGAATTGAGAAAGAGATACCAAGTAGTTCTCTTAAGAGGCAGTAATTGTGGGGCACAGTCAGGATACTACTCTTTTTGGGGTCCAGAACTCTTGGCATTGACATGTGTTAGTGTGTGTGGGCTGCTATCACAAAATACTTTATGTTGGGTAATATTTATTTATGTCCTGGTCAAGGTCTCTAGTCCAGGCTGTCCTCAGACTTCTAGGTAGCCAAGGATGACCTCAGCCTCCAGTCCTCTTGTGTACACCTTCAAGTACATCTTCACCAGCTTTCTGTCTTTCACTGCCTAAGCTTGGTTGTCCTGGAACTCGCTCTGTAGACCAGGCTGGCCTGGAACTCACAGAGATCTGTCTGCCTCTGCCTCCCAAGTGCTAGGATTAAAGGCGTGCGCCACCACCACCCTGCAGAAGGTACTATTTTAATGTGACCAAAGCGAGCATTCTTTTAGTTGGAGTGCACTTTTTTCTTTGTTAAAAACTCTTTCCTTATTCTATGCTTAAATAAAAAAGCATATCAGTCTCTCATCCCTTCCTATGACTGAGTAAAGTCTCATGGCATATTACACCGTTAGCCCTTTATGTATTGCAAATACCCAGTTTCTTCCTGTCTTCCTGTGGGCCTATTTCTCTGAGACACAGTCTCAGGAGTGCCATTTTGGGCTGTATGTTAAGTGTGTGCTTAGAGTTATAAGAAACTACCAAGCTGTCTTCCAGAGTGGTGCTACTGCACTGATGTGGCATGTCATCGCTAGCATTTGGTCCTGTTACTGAGTTTATTTTCTTATTTAATGTCCTGGTGAGTATGTAGTGATTCCTTAAGGTTTTATTTCCTTTTTCTTGATAGCTAACGATGTTGATTATGGTTTCACATGTTGACTGTCTTCTATGCTTTTGTTCAGTTCTCACTTCTGATGGGATTGTTTGATATTTTTTGATTGTTGAACTTTGAGAGTTCTTTATGACTCCTAAATATCAATTTTTTTGTTGGCTATGTGAATTGTAAATGCTTTCTCATATTTGGGAGAGAAGTTTAAATTGCTTTTTTGTTTTTACAGTGTTAATTCCAGGTTATAATAAACTACATATCCAGCCTCCAAAATTGTTAATTTTTTTTTTGCCTTTATACTCATGTACCCCCAAGTAGTTCGTTTTTATACTTTTTGCGGGACCTGCTTCCCAGCTACCAAGTAAATACATCGTGACTTATTCTTCCTTTTGACTGTCTAGCCTTAGTTGGACTTGTTTTAGACATTTTCCTTCCTTCCTTCTCTTCCCTTCTCCTTCCTTCCTTTCTCCCTCCCTCCCTTCTTCCTTTTTTTTTCTTTTGGTTTTTCGAGACAGGGTTTCTCCGTAGCTTTTGGTTCCTGTCCTGGAACTAGCTCTTGTAGACCAGGCTGGCCTCAAACTCACAGAGATCCACCTGCCTCTGCCTCCCGAGTGTTGGGATTAAAGGCCTGTGCCACCACCATCCAGCTTTCTTTCTTTCTTTCTTTCTTTCTTTCTTTCTTTCTTTCTTTCTTTCTTTCTTTCTTTTCTTGTGCAAACAAAATCCCCTACTACCACAAATTATGCAGTCGAGTTTCCTGCATTTAGGGAAATAGCAGCTTTCAGCACATCTGGAGTACAATGAATAAGCCTCATCCTGGGAAAACCACCTTGGTGATCATGGTATCTCCCCAGCCAGGACAACTTTAACAACTTAAATTATCCCTTTTTTCCTTAATTATGTTTTGCCTCTGGGCTTTTTACTTTTTTTATTCTATGTAAATGAAGGCAGAGCTTTTGTTTTGTCCCAACTGTCTGGCCAGTCACAAATAAATACACAAAAGGTTATACTGATTACAGAATGCTTGGCCTATAGCTCAGGCTTAGTGCTAACTAGCTCTTATAACTTAAATTAACTCATTTCTACTAATCTACATTTTGTCACAGGGCTTGTGGCTTTACCTGTACTCTAGCATCTTGCTTCTCTTGGCTCATCTCTTTCTTGACTCCACCCCTTTTCCTCTCTGTATTTTCAGTTTGGTTTTCTCGCCTAACCTTATTCTGCCTGCTATAGGCCAAATCAGCTTTGTTGGCCAATGAGTACAATACATATTCACAGCATACAGAAAGATTATTCCACAACAATTCTATATATCTTCCTTCTTACTCTGTGGCTGGCCCCTGGTGTCCTCCTCTCCTTTTTCCTTTCTCACTCTTTCCTCTTCTCTACAGCCTAGGTTTTTCCTCCTATTTATTCTTTTTGCCTGATAGCCCCACCTATTTCTCTCTCCTGCCTTGCTATTGGCCATTCAGCTCTTTATTAGACCAATTGAGTATTTTAGGCAGGCAAAGTAACACAGCTTCACAGAGTTATACAAATGCAACATGAAAGAATGAAACACATCTTTGCATCATTAAACAAATAATTCACAGCATACATGAATAGAGTCAAATAATCCACAGCATAAATGAATGTAATACATCTTAAGCTAATATTCCACAACACTCATATGTGTATGCACACACACATGAATATACCCACAGGAGTGTGGACACACACCACACATGAAGATCAACAATAAGATGTCAAAATAAAAAAAAAATGTTGCCTAAATGAGTGATCATGAAAATTTATAATTTGTGTTTTCTTCTAAGAGTTTTATAGTTTTAGCTTTCACATTTAGGTATTTGATGCACTTTGAGTTAATTTTTGTATGAAGTGTGATAGAAGGGACAGAGTTTATTGCTCTCTGTGTGTTGTCCCACCACCAAGTGTTGAAGAATTCTTCCCCATCAAATTGTTTGACACCCTTGTTGAAAATCATGTGGCCATAAGAAAGGATCTATTTTTTGCATTCTTGATTTTAGTCAGTTGATCTGTATATATACTTTAATGCAAGTACCATGCTTTGTTGATGGTTTCAATTTTGTATTAAGTTTTTAAATGGGGACATACAAGTCTTCTGTGTTGTCTTTCAAGATTGTTTTGTGTATGCATATGCCCTGTATTCTCAAAGATATTTTAGGATATGCTTTCAATTTTATAGAGTTAGGATTTGATAGATTGCATTGAGTTGGTAGAATCAGTTTGGCGGAGAGTGGTATCTTAATAGTATTAATGTCCTAATGAGTGTAAACATGAAGTATATTCCTATTTACATAGACTTACTTTTCTTTGACTTATGGCACTAGCAATTGACAGTAGGGACTTGCTCATGCTAGGCAAGCACTCTGCCCCAGAGCTAACTCAACCCATTCTTTAGTTTCTTTCAATCATGTTTTATGGTATTTAGTGTACAAATAATATATTTCTTTAATTATATTTATTTCTTTGTATCTTCTTTCTGCTATCAGAAATGCAATTGTTTCATTAATTTCACATTTAGTGTTGTTCTTTATTGGCATACCAAAATACAGTGGATTTTAAATTAGTGATCCAGTTACTCCACAGCTCTCCCAAAGTTACTAATTGTAATAGGTTCTTTGTGTTTGTGTGTGTAAAAAGGAGAAAAAGATGGGAGACAGATGAGAGGGGGAAATAAGAGAAAGAGAAAGGAAGACTTTTCTGTATGCAGGAGCGTGTTATTTGCGAATAAAGTAATTTGATCTCTTCCTTTTCTGGATGCCTTTTTCTCTTCTTTCTGTATTTGCTCTTCAGTACAGTTTTGAATAAAAGCAGCAAGAGAAGAAAGACATTGCCCTTTGCTCATCTTAGTGGGAAGAAATGATTACTCATCATGTATGATTTTAGCTGTTTTTTTTCTCTTTTAAAGAATTTTATTAGTTGTTATTGTTTGTGGTGTGTGTGTGTGTGTGTGTGTGTGTGTGTGTGTGAGAGAGAGAGAGAGAGAGAGAGAGAGAGAGAGAGAGAAAGATCATGTGCATAACAGAATTTTTGAAGGTCAGAGGACAACTTTTAGGAGTTGGTTCTCTCCTTTTGTTGTGGATTCTGTGAATCAAATTCTCTGATTATGTGGTATTTTTGTTGATTGCTTTTCGGATGTTAAGCCACCTTTGCATTCCTGGGGTCAAATCAACTTGGTTATAAACATGTGGTGGGCAACTGAAGGGAAGCTCTCGGAGCTTGCACATTTTTCTCGTCAGTTTTTAAGTTACCATATTAGCATAATATTTTAGTTAAGGACAATTATAATGAAAATTTGATCTTATACTTATTAATGATATTTTATTAACCAGACCTTCCATATAACATCCCCCAAAGAGAGATTTTTTTATGTATCTAACCATATCTTTCCTTTTTTTTTTGTCTCTGCAGGTTCTGTAGCTCGTTTGGAAATCAGTAAACCATGGCATCTAAGAAGTTTGCCATTAAAGTAAGTCATGCTCAGCAGCTGCTTTTTAAATGTCCCTCTCTCTCCTGTGTATGAGTTCCGTGTTAACTAAAAGTTGGAATTCTTATGTTCATCTCTACTCTTTAAGTTTAGAGGTTTGGACATTTTAAGTTTGTTAACATCAACGTTTTAAAAAGAGATCAGTGAGATAACTAATAATTTTTAAAATTTAAGGAATTCTTTGCTTAAAATCTTTTGTGTAGGATCCTTTTTAATCATAAAGTTTGTCCCTAACGCTAATATTAATCATTTATATCGCGTGTCCGTGTCATGACTTCTGAGGCTAATGTCCAAGGAGCAGCCTAAGCTGTTGTATCTGGGTGCCTGAGAGAGTGTACCTGCTGCCTGCTGAGCTTTCATTGTTAGCTTTACAGAGGAGAGTCCTCAGTGGAGGGCCTCAGTGAGGAGTTGCCTAGATTTGATTGGAGGGGAGGGGGGACGGTCTTATTTATTGATAAAGGGAGGCCCAGCCCACTACGGGCAGCTCTCTGTTCGGAGGCAGGTGGTCCTGGACTGAGAAGGTGAGGTAAGAAGTGCTGTAAGCATGAGCATATTAGCAAGCCTGTAAGAAAGCTAATGGGCGAGCCAGCACGGGGTCCTCCATTGTTTCTGCTTCAGGCTCCTGCCTTGAGTTCAAGCCCTGACTGCCTGCATCCAGGGGCTGTGATCTGGGGCTGTAAGCTAAAATAAACTTCTCCTCTCTCAAGTCGCCTTTGGACAGTGTTATCACAGTATCAGAAAAGAAATAGAACAATCGGTTTCTTTCATTTTTCTCTTTTAAATTTGCCTTCTCTATCCATTAATGGATCTGAGAGCTTAGGGACAGAGTGTTAAAGGGTACTGTGTGACGGAAGATCAGGGGAAGACTTGATAAATATCCTGTGTGAGCTCTTGCAGATACTTTCATGTATTTTGACTGTTCGTCTGGCCAGTTCTGTGTAGCACGGTCATTATCTTCCATAGCAATTAAAAACCCCAAAGCCAGACCAGTGATATGGCTCAGCAGGTAAGGGCACTTGGCACAGAGCCTGACTATCTGGGTGTGATCCTCAGTATTCCTGAGACCCACATGGTGGCAGGAGAGAACCAGTTTTTGGAAGTTGTCCTGTCACCTGCCTTGCACACATACAAGTATATATGACAAGCGAAGCCATTGAAGAGAACTCTTAGAAACTGTGACAGGGAAGCTGAAGTAGCTCTTCACAGTGGGTGGCTTCGGGAGGGGGTGGCAATGGGGAAGGACTTGGGTTTTTTAAGGGGCCTGCACCTGGGAGTTTGGCTGTGTTGGACTTGATTTTTTTTTCTCTCTTTTTCTTCTTTTGTTTTTGGGATGGTCACAAAGGTGGGGAGTGTGGGGTGGTGTGGACTGGGAAGTGAATGTGATTGAGGTGTATTATATGAAATTTCCAAATAATCAATAAAAATATTATGTTAATAAAAAAGCTCAAATTTCAGTATTTGGTTAATCAAATTGTGAAACAATGTAAAATTGTCATTTTTATCTTATTCTTAGTTAAGTCAGTGCTTATTAAGTTTGCTAACATATTTATAAATTTCATTGCTTGTAATTACTTCTGATATGCATATGCTCTTGAGTATTTCTTTCATAAGGGTGTCTAAGTGGGGAACATTTACTAATTGTTTATAAAAATTATTTTAATCTTCATCTAGATTGCTAGAATCTAGTATGATATTAAATTGATTTTAGAATGCTAGTTTGAACATTATTTTATTGTATAGCAAGATTCTGCCTCAAAGGACAAAAGTCAATAAAATTATCTGGTGATATGTCCCATTTAATCCCAGTTCTGAGGAGGCAGAGGCAGGTGGACATCTGTTAGTTTAAAGCCAGCCTAGTCTGCATAGTAAGACCCTGTGGCAGGGGGTAGAGGGAGGGAGAGATTGAGATTACTGGCTTCAAGTAATAATTTAAGATAATCTCACGTTTCTTTCCTGACTTTGTATCAGTGGTTTCTCCTTTTGATGTTAGCCGGGACTGCAGTTATTTAGGGACTCATGTTTAGGTGAAGCATCAAGTGTGGCATCTTCATATGGTAGCAGTCATTGTTATTGACTTTCGTTCTCCTAGCATAGGGACTAAGTATAGAGGCCCCAGACAAGAATTCTAAGTACAGAGTAGTGTACTGTGCTCACCCTCAGAGGCCTAGACTTAAATCTCAGCTACTGCACCTGTTGCATTCTCTTGGTCAGAACAAGGACCAGCCCAGGGGAAGGAACTTGACTCGTGAAGTAGGGAGCTCCCTGGGTGGGGAGATGTTGGACTGTACCAGAGCCCAGTTGTCACAGGCATCTCTTGACAGCCTTGAATGATCGGTCTCTTTCCTGATGGCCTAGTATGACCAACCCTTTTCCTTGTTATCTGTTTTTTTTTGTCTCTGCTGGTTCATAAGATTTTATTTGTCTTTAATAGTCTACCGCTTTGTTCTAGGCATAGATTTATCTGTTGTGGAATACAGTGTTACCCATTCAGTTTTGGGAAATTCTCATCCATTTTTCTACCTGGGGTTGCATGTCCTAATTGACTCTGTTCTCGTTACAACTTATATTTGAAGTTTGCTGGGTAAAGTCATGATTTGTTTTCAGGTTAGAAGATGAGGTTAATCTGTCGAAGACTGTGCCCTAGCTAGCTCTGTGTCCTGAAGCGAACCAGGCTCTTTGCAGAGTTCATCAGAAGCTTTCTGAGGCTCAAGAGGACACCTGGTTTTGGTCAGCTGTGACATGTCAACCCTAGCGCTCTTTCATTCTGTCAGAGATGATATGCTGACCCCATGCTGTCCACATTGACATGACTGACTGACTTTGCTGCCGTATTACCCCATCTCCCAGCTGTGTCTGAAAGGCATGGAACCCAGCTTCCAGATCAGGGGTGTTACCACAAGCGTGAATTTCAACTTGCAGACTAGCTACAGAAACTGGTCTAGCCCATGGTGATCATGTCCTCCTGCCTTTGATCACACAGCCAAGGAACCAGTTCCCTCGCTGTGGAGTTTAGCAGCTCACAAGGGCTTTCCTTTGGGTTCCTTTTCCAAATGTCTGACATAGAGCCCTTGTAAAGGACTCTGCTCTGCTCCGTGGTGCCATTGGTGCTGTCAGCGCATGCCTTCTGCAGTGCGCAGGTTCAGAAGGTGTATATGCTGCACGGCCGTTGACTTTTCCTAGCCATTAGCTCAGTGCTTCATTCAAACAGCCCCTCCCTCTTTCTAGACTAAATATCAGTTTTTAGTTCCAAAGTGCCTTTTCGTCAGGTGTCTCTCACTTAGCCAATCTTCCCATCTGTATTTACCGGTGAAAGAGAGACGTGCGCGCTGTGGGATGGGAAAGGCCAAGCCAAAAGGTGTCAATCAAAAAGGATAATAGCTATTTAATTTTAGTTACGATTTTTCATTTGCAAGTTTATATTTTTTCATTTTTAAAAAATTTAGATTCCACTAGTTCTTTTTTGTATGCTTCCCCAATTTTTAAAATGATTCCATTTTCTCATTTTGTCATCTTAATATAATTCTACAATAATTTATTTCATAATGGTTTTTAAGTTTTTCTATTATTTCTAATATTATATACCAAGTATGAAATAAATTGGTCAGTGAAATTGCTGCATTGTTTGTACGACATTAACTTCAATTGTTGTGTTTTGAGATGAGGCCTTCCTATATTACCCAGGCTGTCCTAAATAAAACTCATGCCTTTATTGCCTCAGCCTCAGAAGTGCTGACATTATAGTCTATGTTTGTGTTTTTTGGTATTGTGTATACCATTATACACATGGATTCATGTCTATGTAGCCCCCCCAACATACATGGATAGAGAGATGTACTCTGAAGAGCAGTTGAGCAATTTTAACCCTATTAATTTTATTAATTTTAACTTTATTTTTGCTGGGGCCATTGGCATTCTGCTAGTTGTAGACCAGATTTACTTTCATGGCTCAGGGGTCTGCTAACCTGTGGAAAGTATATATTTAGGACTCATAACGGAGTTGGGTAGGAGTTTCTTTTTTTTTTTAATTTTATTTTTAGTTGCAGATGCTTTATTTCCTTTTTGTTTTTTCCTCCCTTCCCTGCATCCAGGGTTCTAAATGGATGGACCACTGTTCTCACTGGTCACTTCTAAGTGTGGAGAAGAGCAGACTTAGTTACATTTTCACAAATGGCAGCTACTGTTTCTCATAGGAATGAAGTAAAAAGCTCAGTTGAACAGCTCCAGCCCCAGAAAACTTATATCTTTGGTTATAGAAAATTGAGCTGAAAAGTTTTACGTGATGATGTCTATAGACTGAGTCCTCGTGTGCTAAACATTGAATTATGTGTTGAAAGGGTACACAGATGTACGCAGAGGGTTTTTTCTTAACTCCAGCCTCAATGGAAGTGGCTTCAATTGTAAGGCCCCCTTCTTGTCGGTGCCCCTAGGGCATCATGAGTCCTCTCCCCGCTTTTCCCAGTCCTGGTTCTAGATCTCCGGACAGCTAAGCTTGACCCTCATAAACTCATGGTTATTGATAGTGCTGCGGGCATTTGTTACTTTTACTGTTCTTTTCAGATAACCACCTTCTGTCTTGACCTTTTCCTGTCTGCAGTGAGCTTGTTTCTGTTTCTTCAGTTTCTTATCTATGTCTTTCTTTCCTTTACTTGGGTATATCTTGGGTATATCTCTTCCTTTCCCAGGTTCTTAAGGCAGAAGCCTAACCCTTTGCCATCAAAACCTTTCTTTTCTGTTGTGTGTACTTAAAGCTAGACAGTTCTGTCAAAGCATGTCCTACTTAATTGTATCCTTCACAGTATACAACTAAATTGGGGATTTGGTCAAATAATTCATAAATTTCCTTATGATATATGTTTCAGTGTATTGGCTATCATAATCTCTATTCTTTCTGATTGGGAATTTCTATTGATCGTATTTAAATTGATCATATTTAAATTCTGTTTTGATAAAATACTGCTCTGTAAGCATTTTAAAATGTGATATTATTTAGAATGATTTTATATCACTGTGTAACATCAATATAGTAGTAATATGTAATATTTATGTATATGTAAAACAAGTCAGATTTAACATTTGTATCATTTTGCTATATCATTACTAATATTTTTGTTCATTTGTTCAATAAGCTGAAAAAATATTAAAATATCCAACTGTGATTTGAAATGTATATATTTCTCCTTTTAATTTTATTAAATTTTTTTAGTATGGTGTGAAACTCTTTCATAGATAGATAAAAACTTATAGTTACCCTATCTATTGAATTACATTTTGAAATGTCTTTTTATTTCTAATTATACTTCTCAAATTATAGTCTATTTGTGTGACATTAGTGTAACCTACATTTGGGATCCATTAATCAAGCATAGGCTCCAATGGGAGTGTCAGTAAGCCAAGCCCAGTCGTATGTGCAGTGCTTCCAAAACTACTTCATTGTTTTAATAATGAATGAAAAATAGCATCGGCACAAATTTAAGAAAAGCATAGAATATAAGAAATAGAGACAAAAGTGAATGAATAAACTCAAAAGGTCAGAGAGACTTTAGGGAGGGATGAAGATTATGAAGTTTAATGTTTATTTTCGTGCTGTTGTAATGATGGAACAAGATCAGGATGTTATAAAGAAGAGAAAGTCATGAGAATCGAAAAGAGTACTTATAAAACATGACAGAAACATAAATTCTTGATCATATCAAGACCTATCAAGGAATATTGCTCAGAAACTAAAACAAAAGATTTAAAAAATATATAGAAAAAAACCCCAAGAGGATTAGAATTTGGTCTTGATATCAAAAGTTGAAGTTCTAGAAATAAAGACAAATAGCAGAAAGGAGCACTATGAAAAGAAAAAAAACAGTATAATAAAAAATTCCACAAAGGACACAGAGTTCCTGTTTGAGAGCTTGAGTGAGGACCCAGCAAAAATCAATGGAAAAGTGTTGTGCTGAGGCCTGCCTTTCTACAGTTTCACAACAGAGACTTTGTGAGGGGAGGAGGAGGGAGAGGGAGGAGGGGAGGGGAAAGGAGAAAGAAGAGCAGCACGGAAGGGAAGGAGGGAAGAATTAGGGCAGCCTGCTCCACAGCAGCGAGACAACAGGAATAGTAATACCTCAGTGCTCACGGTTATCACTCAGAAAACCATTTTCCGGCCAGAGTCTCTTTAAGCACATGTTATGGTGGAATGGAGACATTTTCAAAGATGCTAAGGTCAGGGAAATTTCCTTCCTGTGTGCTCTATCTTAGGATGTGGTTCTCCAAAATGGGCTGTAAACAGAGGGTTAGACATGAGATCCTGGCCGTAAAGAATCCAGACTCAGTGCCTAAGCAAATCCCATGCTGATCATTATGCATCAGGTTCAGAGTGTGGTCATTTCCATTGGCCTAGGAAGGAGGGTTCCTGGCAGATAACAAAAAGTGTAAAGGAGGAAGAGGCCTCCAGCATTTAAATAGATAAAGAAAAATTCTTTCTGGGCTGTCAGAGGGCCTGGAGTAATGTAGTCAAAGGAATCTAGGAAACATAACAAAAGAAAAATGATGTAACTCTTAAGTAAAAAGAGAACTGTGTAAAGCAGCAGAGTCAATATGATCTATGGCTCAACATCGAGCAAAGCTTCCATTGCATGACACCTTCAACTCTAGATTATGGAAGGTCGGTGAAAGAGAAGTGTGGGAAGATGATTGTAAGCACTATGCCCTCATTTTCCAGACTGATATAGAAAGTGGAAATGGTAAGAAAATATAGTTCAAGCATAGAAGTTCATATGATGCTTAATAGCAGATAAAATAGCTAAGTTTCCAGTCTTGTTGCCTCTGGTACATGGCATTTGGGGCCAGAATGGGCTCCTTTTGCTTTGTTTTGTTTTTTTGAGACAGGGGAGCTCTAGCTATCTTGGAAATTGCTGTGTAGATTAGGCTGGCCTCAAACTCACAGAGATCTGCTGGCCTCTGCCTTCTGAGTGTGAGGATTAAATGTGAACACTATCATGCCTGGCTTCTGAGCTTAGTTTAATCTGTCTGTGCAAAGAAAGAAAGTGAATGTAGCGATATATTGTTTGTGCTTTAATAAATAAAGCCTGCCTGAAGATCAGAGTGCAGAGCTAAGCTACTAGAGGCCAGGGAGTGGTGGCACACACCTTTAATCCCAGGGCTACATGAGATTGAATCTGTCTAAAAAGAGAAATAGAACTCACGCAAAGGTATCCCTGCCCTTGAAATTTCATACCTTTAATCCCTCACTAAGGAGGTAGAGACAGGAGTGATATGGCTGGGCAGAGGTATATAAGGAGGAGGAGACAGGAGCTCATTGGAGTCTGAGGTTTGGTGGAAACACAGTGCAGTCTGTCTAGCCAATCTGAGGATCTTTGGTCTGAGCCTCGGTAGAAGTAAAAGGTCTCTCTAGTGGTTACTGCCCTGCTTCTCTGATCTTCAGCTTTAACCCCTAGATCTGACTCCGGGGTTTGATTAATTAAGACCATCTAGAATCCGTGCTACAAGTGAATAAATAAATTTTAATGAAATAAATTTATACAGAGTTTTCATAAAGATGCACCTACTTTTTGTCAACTTGGGGTGAAAAATGCTTGAATAGATCAAGTTTTCAAAAGTAGCAGACCAACTAATGGCACCAAATAGTGTGTCCGTAGTGTCTGGGTTGTTTGCTCTATGACTTTCCACTGGGTTTAAATTTCTAACAAACAGCTTTTGCCTTTTAAAGTGAAGGTTGTTCTCCAGACCTTCGTTAGTCAATGTTTGTGTTTCTCGTTAATTCTTGGGTCCTTGGACTTGAACTCTCATCTATAACTCCCTCCTAGATTTCCAGGAAATGGCAGCACCATCTAAGACAGGAACCCTTGGAGCAGCAAGTCCACATCCCTGCAGTTTCCAGCAGGGAGGTCTGTCCTCCACTGCACTGACTCATCCTACTTGATAAACATGGTGGCAACAGCCATGATTCTCAAGTTATCTTAGTCGAAGACTTTGCCCCATCCCAGTGTTTTAAAATATTCGTTATTGCGTAAATGTTCTGAGTCAAGGGAAGGTCAGGTTTAGACAGAGTTAGCAGATTATAGCACCCACGACAGCCAGTTGTTTTAGGAAATAAAGTTTTATTTGTACACAGCCACTTCTACTTGGTAAGCTGTTGTTTCTGGCTGCTTTTATGCTATAGTGGGGCTAATTTGAGTAGTTATAATAAAGGCAGAACCCACTGCCTACAAAGTACACAGACATGTATATACACATATTGCTTATTTGTATAATATGTGTGTAAATATTTCCTAGAGCATATATCACTTTCTACTGGCCATATACTAAATACTTAGTAGGTGCAGGTGGCTAGTAGTGTGGACACACGCACACATACACACACACGTGTGTACATGTATTGCGATGCTTCAAATCCAAGACAGGGCCTCATGCATGCCAGACAAGAGCTATACATTTGAGCTACTCCTGGCCCCGACAGAACAGGTCTAAATGGCTTTATCTTTTGCTGCTCTCACCTGCTTAAATCATGATGGAGTAAGCATTCAAGGAAATTAACCTTGTGTTAAATTGGCTGCAAGCATCAGACAAGCCCAAAGCAAACAGAAATAGATATGAACATACAGGTATTAATCATAGATGTTTATCCACTGAAACACAAAATGGTAGAGAAAAGAAATCAGAACAATAAATTATTGCTTTAAATGTCCAATAACATATATGGTATGTGCCTTGGGGAAACTTCACGGTCCCATTCCTAACTTTAAGAAGTGTAGAATGTTGCCAGGCCTCATTCCCAGTAATTACATCTTAAGATTTAACATGTTTAACTTGGGCTCCAGAGAAGCCGTACAGCGCAAAAGCTCTCAAGCTCATTGTGTGTCTCTGTAGATCATTTCCTCTGCTTCCTGCATCTGTTTTCTTGGATTAGTTTGGTATTACAGCAAAGTCTACGATTCTTTTGGCCATGAAGACTGCTTTGCCGCTTCCCCTCCCCACAACTTTTTTTGTGGGTGGGAAAATTTTTGTTGTGAGAGTTGATTAATTAGAAGGGATTCCTGGCTTCCCTAGCAATGGCAGCCTGGGAAGATTACAGAGCCTGGCTTAGTGACAGGCGGGCCAATCTGTATTTAAGGAAAACTTGGACCAGCCAAATTTCCCTGGAATGTGGATCTGGCTTTGTCTTCTACAGGGAATGTGCAGTGACCCTTCGCCCCTTCCCACCATTGCAGAAGGCTGTCAGCGTCTACTTCTGCTGTTTAACACTGTCCGCTTTTTCTTGGGTATGTGGAGAGATAGTGCTTTAGAAAGCCTGAGTTGTTTTCTAAATTTGAAGTAAGAGCTCTAAAGGTTTAGTCGTGCTTCAAAAGAAATAAGAGTTTACTGGATTTTAAAAATTTCTTTATACTCTTACTGTTTATGCTTTTTCTTCTTGATAGCAATTTTAGTTTTATGCTGAGATCTAAATTTTCGTTCGTATTAGTTTTTGCATTCTGCAGAAAACCACACAAAGTTAAATATGCTCAAGAGTTGATGTAAATCCTTGGTATAGGAGCAGTGAACGTGAGGAGCGATGCATTCCATTTCCAGAGAAAGAGACGGTTGAATAGCAGATGGGCTGTCAGTAGGCTTTTGTCTTGCTAGCTTGCCTCTGTGAATCACTTGCATCCTGTGTCCTAGGTTTTTGGTGTACCTAAAGGGGAATGTGCCACTGACTGTGTCACCATTGCTTCTTTGAAAATTGATGCATTGATCCGCTGTGTCACATTGAAAACAAGATTGAAACGATCTTTGCTTCAGTATAGGTTAACTCGACTCATAGAGGTTGAGTTTCACTCTCTGATCTTCTAAGTTTTAAGAATGATAAAACTGAAATGTTCTTAAAGAATAATCAAAAGCATTTTAAGCATTCTGTTCTTTACTAGAAATAAATTTTCATATGGAGAGTGATATGTAGCCCTGAGAACATTTTTATAAAGATATATGTCAGTACCAAATTTTCAGAGCCTAAGAAGGACCTGTGTGTCTCTTTTCCTGATTCTTAAGTTCGCTGCCTTTTAGACCTCTGTAATTCGGTTTTCTTTAAGAGCTTTGTCTTTTTGAAGACATATGGGGTGTGGTGGAGTGGCTGGCAATGTGCTCCACTCATGAAGGCTGCTGTTTTTCTCAAAGTCTGCTTGCTGTATTGCCAGATTGGGAAATGTGTGCAGCTCAGTGTGTACTGATTACTCGATGGAACTGGAACACAGCTAGTTCTGCCGTGGGTGCAGAGATGTGGGCTACCTTCTTACACTATAGGATATGCGCTCTGAGTGCTGATGGTTTTGAAACAAGAGGATTTTTGTTTTGTTTTGTTTTGTTTGTTTGTTTTTAAATGTAGCTTCTTTTTCCAAGTGTTTTCTATCTGGCCAGATGGTCAGGTCTCAGGCCTCCCTTCTACATTCTTTTTCCTTGATGTATAAGCATTTTTTTCCTTTTTTTTATAACTGAAAAATGTTTAAATCTAACCTTAGCTTCTCGTCCTCTTTTAAACCTCAGCTTCCCACTTGTTTCTAAGTAGTTTCTTCCTAAGTTCATTGCTGTAGCTTCAAACTCGGGGCACGGCTTCTACTTTTCCTCTGATCTGGCTTTTGATTCGCAGGTTCCCGGCACGGCTTGTGATGGCCTTCTTGTCCTTGCCACCTCTTACGGTGTCCGTCCTCTTCTGCCTTGAGACTGTTCCTCTTTCCCATGGTACCCGTGGAAGCCTTTGTTATCCTCACCTGTCTTTTCTCTGCCAATCTCTCTGTTTGCCTCCTGCTGCCACTCTTCATTCATCCAGACAAGCGTCTGGGCGCTGTTTCCTTGCTCAAATGATTGAGCAATTCTCTTTGTTTAATCAGGTCTAATGTCAACTCTCAGACTGCACTCTGGTAATTACTGTCCATTTCCTCCTTAGCCTGGTCTTAGTTTTCACTTTGCAACTTGGGGAAAATGATCCACCTGTTCCTCTGGAACTGATATCTTTGTATTTTGTGCGGTCACCTGGCCTGTGATTTTTTTTTTCTCTCTTCTTATTTCTCGCCTCTTCTTCTGTAGTCCGTGTTACTTGTCACCGTCTTCCAAGTTTGCCAGATGAATGGATCTTGTTTTCTTTGGTTCAGAAGCCAAACTTTTCCTATGCTAATACACTTCTACTTTCCTTTCAGTCCCCAGTACGTGCATCTTCTTGCCATACATTGCACACATTGGCCTAGAGCATCTCCTGAGACGGACGTCTCTGCTGTTTCTGCTATAGAGTCACAGGTCCCAAGTAGTCTAGAGTATTGCTGGGGTGACCAGAACCACTCTTTCCTTCTTTCTTTCCTCGTGACCTTTTTGGCAGTCAAGTAATGCATAGTCTTCAATCTGTAGTATATTCTTTTCTTTGAAGTTCTGTCTTTTCTTATTTCTTCCATAGTGATCTATAGTGATTTTGAAAACAGTTCAAATAATTCTTTTACAAACAGCCTCTGTTGCCAGGCGTGGTGCCACACGCCTTTCATCCCAGCACTCAGGAGGCAGAGGCAAGCAGATCGCTGTGAGGTCAGACTGGTCTTCAGAGCAAGTTCCCGGACAGGCTCCAAAGCTAGAGAGCAACCCTGTCTTGACCACCCACCCCCAAAAGAACCAAACAGCCTCTGTTTATTTGTTTGTGTTTCTGAATGTTGGCACGTGTGTGCAGTTGGTTGTGCAAATGGGCACATGTGTATGGCCAGAGAACAACCTTGGGTGTCACTTGTCAGCATCCATCTATGCCTTTCCTCTTAAGTAGGGTCTCTCAGTGGCCTGGAGCTCAGCAAATAG
Organism: Microtus ochrogaster; assembly: GCF_000317375.1. Classification (NCBI taxonomy): domain Eukaryota; kingdom Metazoa; phylum Chordata; class Mammalia; order Rodentia; family Cricetidae; genus Microtus; species Microtus ochrogaster. The sequence continues at coordinate 11,080,792 of NW_004949101.1, read as the reverse complement.
GTTTCAGGAATCTGTCTGTCTCTGCTTCCACAGCTCTGGGATTACAAGTGTTCTCGGCTTTGGGATAAAATCAGGCTCTCATACTTGTTCTGCTGTTTCCCAAGCACACCCCATTAATTCTACTTAAACATAACCAGAGTGACTGCATGTAGAGTTTGATTTTGTGTCATTCAAGATTATGTCTTAGTTAACTCTTCTGGGTTAAACTGTAATACTTTGGTATTTTTCCTGATATACATATGAAATGTGTGTTTTATTTTATCTTCTAGTGTTAGAAAATGTTTACTAGGAAGGTAGACTCAGGATCTTTGACCAACTGTATGGATTCTCTCTGAGGGCTGTAGAGGGCATCATCGTTCTATATTTCATAAGGTAACTCCTCTAGATACTGTGAGCCAAGGAAGCAAAGCAACTGGCGTGTTTTTTAAAATGGCTGGCTAAGTACCAGATTACCACGCAACCAGCCCCAAATGCCCGTCTGTTCGCCCATTGGTTGTATACACACGTACATCCAGTGTCTGTTATGTACATGTATATATTTATTGCTTCTGCCTGAATGTACTTACTAGGATATACCACTCTGAACACTACAGTGGAAACAGTCACAATGACCAGACCTATCCAGAGTGGCCTCAGAGAAATCCTTCTGAGAGTGACAGAGGCCACCTGTCGTGTGCTTTCTTCTAGGTTCAAGAATCTAGAAATAATGTACCGAGAGGTTCTCCCCTTGTTTTGGGGGCGCTTTAGGGGTCCAGGTCTGTCCAAGCAGTAGAGGCTAGAAGGGGCCAAAAGGGACCGAGTAGTGTTGTTCTGGTTACTCCTCTTCCTGCTCACCTCTGCTCATTATTCTCGTCAGTGCCGCTTTGGGGATATTTGGTTAAGGAAGTTAGGGCTGAGATGGTATTGCGTGTCCTTGGACTTCTCAGTCACTGAGAACTCTGTGGCAATAACGTTGTCTTAAGTGGGCAGCTATCTCCTCATTACCCGTACACTGTAAGGATACATACATAGTGTTTACCTAACCTCTTTCTAGATACTTCTCTGGGAGTACTTTTTGGAACACCCTCCATTAAGTAATACAGGAAGTTAGGTCTCTGTGTGTGTCATTCTGTCACATGTGAGTAGCATGTGACAATACTTTGATCTCAAGACTTCTTGTTATTTACACAGTTGTTTGGCATTCCTGTGTATTCGTGTTTATGTGTATACACACATGTGATGTATTTTGTGTGACATTAGGAAAGAATGTTCTGCTATTTGTTTCACAAAGGTGTAACATCATAATGATTCTGGTGAAGCATACACCAAGTCTAGCATTCCAGTTCTTGTTATTTGAAAGATGTATTGGATATGAGTATTGGCATCTTGCCCGTGATGCCATTTCGATAATTCTGTCATTTGTGCTTTTTTCTGTAGGTTCTTTGATAGCACATCTTGAAATGTGTGTGTGTGTGTCTATGTGTGTGTGTGTGTGAATGTGTGTGTGTGTGTGTGTGTCCACAGACGCATGTTATGTATGCATGCTGTGCCTCACATTCAGAGATCAGAGAGGATAAATTGGGGATTGGTCCTTACCATCCACTTTGTGATAGTGTCTCTTGTTTTTCAATGCATATAGCAGGCTAGCTGGCCTGTGAATTACTACAGTTCTCTGTCTCTGTTTCCCATCTTGCTATGTGAAAGTGCTGTGATTGTACACCATACTACCATAGCTCACTTTACATGGGTCTTAGGGAGTGGACCCTAGGCACTCATTATTGGGTGGCAAGCACATCTTTCAGTCACTTCTTGAAATTAGGTAATTAGGTTTTTAAGAAAGAATGCTAGAATATGAAACTAGCATTAGGTTTTACCCAGGATTTCTTAGTTCATCTTGTGGTTTCACTTCTAAAATGACACTTATGAAACCACGTTAATCTTTGAACAGCCACCTCCTTATCTATGGAAAGAAATAACAGTATTATCTGTTTCACTGGTTTTTTGATATCAGATTAATAATGAAAGGTATAATGCTATGAAACTGTTTGGAAAAATAACATTCTATGCATGCCGTGGAGCTCTCAGTAATTGTTTTACAGCCATGTTCTGGGTAGCAAAGGGACTTGGCCTTGACTTCTTATTTGTTCTTGGACTCATAATTCTTGGGAGTGAGGACTCGTCTAATTCTTTTCATATGTGAAGTTTCGGTTACTAAGTCTTTATTTGTCTTTGCCTGCAAAGCCCTGGTTAGGCCTTTGAGCCACAGGCAAGCCTGATCATCTGCCCCTATCCTCGGGGAGTTTGCAGTGAGAGACTGTGTCAACCTTTAAAGGCAGCAGAGTGAAACAGAGGCGCTGGTGCACTCTGCACAGCCTAGTCATGACCAGGTTGGATAGAGAAACCGTCCTGATCTGCTTCTGAATGGGCTCTGTGGCCTGTCTGTTCAGCGTCCTCTTTGTCAGTCAATGCTCTAAGCTGCTTATGGTGGTGGGCAGCTTAGAAGATTAGAAGACAGAAAAGTTAGATTGTCGTCCTCGGTATTGATTCCCGACTAGGGACAAGGCAGGCAGCTCCCATTATCTTCCGTTATCGCTGTGTCAATAAGCAAACTTACACAGTACAGTGAGTGGGGAAAACCGGCTGGATGGTTCCTGCTTTACATGTCGTCTCCTGGGGTCACTCACTTGGATGCTTAGAGTCAATGACTGCTCTACAGAAGCTAAGACGTCACTTGCTTGTTCAGTTCTTTCCAGGATACTCCCCTGCTTTCAAACTAGATGGCTGGCTTTAGTTTGCTTAAGTGTGGCGGGAACTTCCTCTGGGCATGCCGAGTGCAAGCTGCTGACCTTCCTGAGGGTTCTCCTCAAGCTATGTCTACTGTGTTGTGTCACATCCAGGAGAGGGCCGAGGCCTTGCTTCTTGATGGAAAATCAGTGTCTGTTTTCAGAGACGAGGGAGGGACTCACATTGTCAGCTGAATTTTGAGATTGTCATGATTTTCTTAATTTTAATTAAATGAAGCGTTGCATTCGTGAGTTTCTGGGCTCCACAAATATATATAGTCTGGCATTCCCATAATACTAAAATTTGTATTTGAAGAATTCTTTTTGTGACATACCGGAAGGAATTTGGACTGAGCTTGTGTCAGGCCTCATTACTAACTGGTACTTTGGAAGGGTATGCTGTTTGGAGTGTTTGTACCCATCTGTTAAATGTTAGGCTTAGGACTGGAAAGATGACGCAGTGGTAAGAGCCTATCCTCAGTTCAGTGGACCTGAGTTCAGTTCTGAGCACCCACACTGGGTGGCTCATAACCACCTGTAACTCCATCTCCAGGCGATGAATGCCATCTTCTGAATTCAGGGGCATATATACTCACAGGTGAACTCGTGCTTTGTGTACGTCTGTCTGTCCTTCCCCCCCATTAAAAATGAAAAGAAATCCTTAAATATTAGGGTTAATTAAATAGACATTAATAACAACCCATAAATAGGATTAATTAAATAGTGTTTTTTTTAAACCCATATTGAAGTTTCTAACATTGTTTAATATAGAGATATTTGGGTATTGAATCGTGTTTAACAGGCATTAGCATATATGTTTCCCTGTTTTGATGTTATAAATTATCCCTAAAACAATGCAACTATTTTTTTAATAGGCTTAAAATTAAGTGTAGGTTTGAAAATCTATGTTGGTATGTGATCGTCTGAGTTACATGGTATTTCAGGTACTATTTGTGTGGGATGGCTAGCATTTGGTTCTGTTAGGTGGGCAGTGATAGTGCTAAGCCTGTGGATTGGGCCCAATGGCTAAGACGGGAGGTGGGGGAGGCTCTGTGCTTCTGGTTGGATGGTTAGAACCACCTGAGTTAGGAGGCTCAGCAAAGAAGCAAGGTTGGGGGGAAAAGAGTGTGGTCTCTGAAGTACTGATGCTCAAAATGTGCTCCCGAAGCAGCAGCAGCAGCACCTTCTTCTCTAAGTGTGGCTTTCTAGCACACTGCTCTGTAACCATCTTAATAAGTATCAGGCCTTGGCTATCACAGTTAGCACTATAATATTAATCATTGTGATTCATATCTTTTTGGCAGGGTATTTCATAAAGCAGCTTATTTTGAAATTCTTCTCACCGAGTCCTGGTTAGTTCTGAAAATCTAGTGTCTGGTCTGTTATTCTGACCGTATTGTGCATCTAGGGAGAGAAGACCCGTGTAAGCAACGTGTGCAGGTGTTTCTTAGACAGGCCCAAGATTCTGAAGGTGCTGTTCTAAATCTGCCGTTGGAAGATTGTTAGCTGAACTGACGTCGTTACACACAAAGCCTGAGTGTTTGCTGGAATCGCCAGTGTCATTTTAGGAGTGTGTGCCCTCCCCGCCCCCCCCCCCCCCCCCCCCCCCCCCCCCCCCCCCCCCCCCCCCGCAATGCTTGAAGTCTGGCTTTGCTTTGAAGAGTGCTTCTCTCCGGACTCCTGCTTCTTCAGTTCAAGCACAGTTGCTCTTCTCCAGGTAGAGTTTTCTCTTTTTCTTTTGTGGTTAAATAAGGATCATGGTTAACTCCAAAAGGAAAACCAACTGCATCCTAGATCTAGGCCCCGCTGCTGTGCCCAAGCCAGCCGGGGCTTTTCCACTTCTGCTGGCAGCCTTCTTTGCTTCCTCTTTAAGCCAAGCTCTCAAAGTGAGAAGCAGTTTAGCCTGTGTTTAGGACCTGCTGATTCAGAGGCAGCCGTGCCTTTTGACATGGCACTTGCTGCCAGGCCCTTGCCCTGACTTGCTTTGGCTTCTTGTTAGCACCTGCCTTCAGGCCAGGCCGCCTTTGCCTTCGCTTTCCTCCAGGAAGCTGTGGGTTTAGGTATGTCCACTGTGGGAAGGCTCCTCTTCCCCGCTGTGCTCCACACGAATCCTCCCCTCACCCTCACGCCTTGCACTGTCTTTGGACAAGAGTGGAGTGGCTCATGTGAAGCCAGCTGTTCACATGCAGGGTAGGATGCAGAGGCAGAGCCATCCCCCTGGAGGGTACTTTATGACCTTGGAGTATGAGTGACTCTGAGGGAATTGACCAAGGACTGTTGAGCTCGTGAAGGTCTGGGGGCAGCTCTGGGCTGCTGGTGACCACACTCCCAGGCAACTCCACTATGGGCCAGTCTTAGAGAAGGATTTTAGACTCTGCATTTCCATGGTTACTCCCTCTCTTCTGGTCTCTGTGTGCTCCTCCGTGCACTTTGGAGGACACAGTGACCCATTCCCCAAGCAACATATCCTGCAAGAGTGCTGCACTTCTGCCAAGCTTCTGGAAGCTCGTTGAACAGGTGTGGAGATTTGCTGCCTCAACGGCGGTTTGAGGGCAGTACCTCTTAGTGCACACACATGGCTGTTGCCCACCCTCGGGCATGGCAGTTGTCCAAAAACAAGGCACAGTTCCTCCAGAAGTTCTATAGTACTAACTGTAGGTTAGAGGCTTGTAAAGCTTGCTGGGTTTTGTGGTTGTTCTTTTGTTTTTCTCTTGGCAATCCCATACATACGCTTACATTCTTACAGATAGATCATCATAATGAGTGTTTGTGGAGGTAGGGGCTTCAGTGACGTTTAAGAGCTAGCTGGAATAAATCTAATATTTGACCTGGGCTCCTAGGGCTAGAGAAATCACAGTGGCCTTCTGTGAAGTTTGCAACTGGTTTTGTTATTGGTGTGAAAGTTGAGACACGTTAGTGTTGTTCACAACCCCCCGTGTGTGTGCTTCGGTGATTAAACATACTATTGCAGGAAAGTAGTAAGGAGCATACCATGTCATTCTAGTAACATTTCTGGATGTCTATCCCATTGGTGACCTTATGTGTCAGGAGCGGTAACCGGTCTTCGGCAGTGCGAATCTGTTCTTAAATCTTCGGTTTCGAAGCCCTGACTGTGTCCCGGGGACTCATGAGTCATCTCTGAGTCTGCATATTAGCTTCTGACTCAGCACTCCGTGCATACTTCCTCCAGCACATGAAACAACCGAGAATGTGCTGTGGCGTTAGCATTTTTAATCGCCCCTGACGAGTGCTGCTTGCTACCCTTGCTACCGGCTGCTCAGCCTTCCCAGCGGTTGATGAAATGCTTGCTGTTTGCAAGGGTGTCCCGAGGAATCAGATGCTGCTGTATCAGTTCCGATGCTCTTTGCATGGCTTTCACTTCCCACAATGAGTCTCCATCTGTCATGACATGGCATTCCTGGGCCCCTGCCCCCTCCTTGGGTTGGTGACTGGAATATTTATTTTTAGGAAAAGTTAAAATTATCCATAGAAGGGTGTGTTCTGCAAAATTTACATTCATCAGCCTTGCACAGCAGGGATCATGGGAAGGGTATGAATGTGTAGATTTTAAAGAAAACCTTTTATGGGAAATTTCACAAAAGGGGAGGAATGTGATGAACATTAATGTACCCATCATCCATTTTCAACATTGAAGGGAATTTTAAATTGAGTGTCATTCAGTCTGAATGCCGATTTTTAAAAAACTACCATGGAACACTAACCCCCATGTGTTTAATCTGTTATTTTTTTCAGGTCTCAGTACCAGTAGCAGTTTTCTCCATAATGCCCAAAAATGTCTTATCCCCTTCCTCCGGTCTTCAGTTTAAATCCTAAGAAAAATTACTAAAAGTGTAAGGGTTATACCTCAGTGCTCTTCTAGCATGCCAGAGCCCTAGCCTTGGTCTCTAGCATTGCAGAAAGCAGACAAAACCTGTGTGCAAGCATGCCCTTGTTGTATGTATGTGCTCGCGCACGTGTGTGTATGTCTGCGTGTGTGTGTGTGTGTGTGTGTGTGTGTGTGTGTGTGTGTCTGCGTGCATGCACACACACAGATGGAGGAAGAAAGGAACATAGACAGCCATAGAGGCAAGCACAGGGACAGGCACAGGTAGCCTGACTGGGCAAGATCTAGCTCTAAGGACAGGCTCCTGTGACTTGCTTGTTCCAGTGGGATCCTGCCTCCTAAAGGTTCCGATGCCTCTTAAAGTCGCCCTTAGTCCTGGGGTTTCCACTCTTTAATCCATGAGTCAATAGGATAGTGGTTCTCAACCTGTAGGCCTTTTGACAAACATCTGTCTCCGAAAGTATTTACATTGTGATTCGTAACAGTAGCAAAACTAAAGTTATGAAGTAGCAATGAAAATAACATTATGGCTGGAGGTTACTGCAAGGCGAAGAACTGTATTAAATGGTCGCAGCATTAGAAAGGTTGAGAAGTGCTGCTATAGGTGATATTTCCTATTCAAACCAAAACAATGTCTGACACAGCAGAGTCAACAAATTAAAAATACCATCTAGAGATACCAGTTTTAAGATTATTTAGATTTCACTTCATCTTCATTGGCATTTTATTTCAGCAGTTTAAAATGTGAATTCAAGAATCTTACATTTGTTTTCATATTTGGTTTATTTATTTATTTTTTTTAAGACAGAATCAGAGGCTGGCCTTGAACTCCTGGTCCTCCTCCCAAGTGCTGGGATTACAGGTACATAGTGTTTTTCTGTTTACAGCCTTTCACTTCAAAGCTCTTGTGATCGCAAAAGAAGGCAGCTGACACTCATCTTACCTCTTACTAAATTAGGTGCTTTCCTGTCACCTGACTTCACTCTCACAACACTGGAGCTATACCATATTGTTGACCAATCTCCAGGGAGGTGCTAGGCAGAGACAGTCACGTCAGAAGCAGGGACTATTCAAGCTGGCCACTGATACAAAACCATGTTCTTAGATGGAGATTGGCACCGCTGTCTCTAATCTTGTAGAAAGGTACTGACTTAGAACCATCTTCATCTAGAGTAAGACAGCTACTTATGTTATGGTGATCTATAATTTGAAACTATGTGCTAACCACACTACCAATTTTATGAAGTTGGACAGCAGGTAGAATTCAGAGAGGGAACCTGGGTCCCCTGGCTCCTCTTTTCACTGTTCCTGCCCTTTAGAAAAGCCCTTTAGGGAAATAGATGCCCTGGGACCGAGGTGGTCAAAGGTCAATTCTGGGCCCCCAGCCTCCTTTGTGGAATCTGGCATTCCTGTGTCTTTCTTGTATTCTCTTGGGGGCCGAGCACATGCCTTCTGCATGTGCTTGTTTCTTTTTCTCGTGTTGTGCTTTTGATGGAAGCAAGATGAAAGCTGAGCTGTGAACCTTAATCTTGTCTTTGTGCGGTTCTTTCACACATCCTGTTTGTCTCGGTGTAGTGTAAATGAATGTTTATATTGCTCCCCTTTATTTGATGCCTCTTAAAGCTGTAGTTTGAGGAGCAAGCATTTGCTTGTCTTTTCTAAAGCCGTAGAGAATGACTTCTGCAGGGGAAGTTCAATGGAGCTGAGATGGTTATCTGCCATCGTGTCTGGATCCTACTTGCCCAAGGTGGTGGAACTGCAGCTGGGAGTGTGCCTCTCTTGTTTGGGGATGGACATCCTCCCCTCCCCATAGTTAATTCTGCTTCCCAAATAGCCATTTCCCCACAGTTCACAGAGGAAAAGAATTGGTTTGCAAGATACGTGGATATATTGGGAAAGATGGAAGTGGTTTAAAATTAGATTGTTTTTTTTTTTTTTTTTTTTTGGTTTTTTCGAGACAGGGTTTCTCTGTAGCTTTGGAGCCTGTTCTGGAACTAGCTCTGTAGACCAGGCTGGTCTCTAACTCACAGAGATCCGCCTGCCTCTGCCTCCTGTAGAGAGCTATTCAACAGCATACATTTACTAGAACCTATAAAATAGAAAATTTATGATATGTAATATATGCTAATAATGCTGGTTCTATCTATCTATCTATCTATCTATCTATCTATCTATCTATCTATCTATCTATCTATCTATCTATCTATCTATCTATCTATCATCATTGTGGTGCAGAAGTTCAAACCAAGAGTCTTGCCAGCAGCGAATGTCTGCCATCCCAGCACCAGGCAAGCTGAAGCAGGATGACTGGCGTTCATGGCAACCGGTGCTGCATTCCAGGATTCAGTCTCAAAACAAGAACGCCCAAACCAACAGACAGAATCCTCAGAAAAACAGGAAGGAACTCGAAGCCTTGTGTATGCGGAACGCACTCTTACTATTGGGCTACGCCCAATCTAACGGCGTTATTTTTGTAAGAAACAGGGCTTTACCTGTGATTCACCTACCTGAGAATTTGCAGCATCCTCCTGCCTCTGCCTTTTTTCCCTTGAGACAACTTTTCACTGTGTAGCCCTGGATGTCCTCTACAGACCTCTACCGAACGCCCTCTATAGACCAGACCAGCCTCAAACTCACAGAGATCTGCCTGCCGAGTGCTGGGGTTACTGGCGTGCGCCACCACTGCTTATCTTTTCATTTATTTTCATGGATCCATAACACACAAGAGTTGTCATAATTTTATGGGTTGACTGTGTTCTCTTTAGTTTTAATGGCAAAAATATGATTACCAAGAAGTATTTTTCATATGGATTTGGTGATATTTCGATGAAAATAGAGTTGGGTATTGCAAAAATGCAAAGTTAGATTTTTATTAATTCCTAGCTATAAAAGAAACTAGAAGCAAAAAGGAATACATTCTTCCCTATGAAAATTTTACCTCAATGACGGGGTTCAGGACATACTATCCCCAACTATGGCACCATGATATTTGTGAAACATCTATCTCAGTGATGGAGTTAAGGACCCATTACCCCTACATATGAAACTGTGGCATATGTGAAGCAGGAGGCACTGTTAGATTGTCCTTACCTTTCCTCACCTGAGAAGTTTCTGACTGTTTTCTTGAGAAAGTTGTAAGATTTGTGTCCCAGACGAACCCTCCCTGTACTCTGATGACAAAAAGTCCCTAATGTTTGTCATAGAAATACCTGAAGAAAAGCATACCCATTAGAGCTTACGTTGTATGAGTCATTGTGTGTGTGATATATGTATATACATGTTTATGTGCATGTAATGTATGGATTAATGCATGTTTGTATGTGATGTATGTATGTATGTATTTATATATGTCCATGTATGTGTGTGTATGTATCATGGGAGCCAGAGGTCAATATCTGATGTTCTCCTAAGATACTGTTTACATTTATTTTTATTTATTTATTTATTTGAGGTACTGTCTCATTCTGTAGCCTTAGCAAGCCTGAAACTTGATATATAAATTGGATTGGCCTCAAACTCAATATGTAGATTGGGTTATCCTCAACCCCACAGGTCTACCTGCCTCTGCCTCCTGAGTGCTGAGATTGAACACATGTGTCACTAGGCTTGGCACCTTTACCTTATCTTTTGAGACAGGATCTCTTCATATTTGTGTAGCAAGTGTTTTATTGACTGAGCCATCTCTCAGTCCTAGATCTTTTTATTTTGTTCTAAGACAGGTTGTCCTGGAATTACTATGTAGGCCACCGTAGCATCAAACTCATAGAACTCCTCCTGCCTCTGCCTCCTGGGTGCTGGCATTCAAGGTATGCACCAGTGCACCTAACTTCCAGTCCGAGAGCTTATGTAGGTAATTTTTTTAGTCACACTTTTCCAGTACTGTTCACTTATACATCAACCGTAACATAAAAACTATACAGATTTATTTACTTGTTCAAGTTTTCTTTCTTGTGAATGTCCCAGTTTTGTGTGCAATTTATATTAGATACATTTTTGTTTATTACAATTTATATTATATGCATTTTGTTGGCTTCATCTCATTTCTTCTTATGAAAGCTTCAGCCATAAACTTAAGAGGAGTGGGAAAGAATTTTTACTTTTCTACAATGAGATATTTATTTATTTATTCATTCTAAGAATAAAATCAGGTCTGGTGTTAGTTTATAAAATGTTGTTAAAGGAATTTAGGATAGCCTTCACTTCTTTTAGCTAGGAGTTTCATTCACTTACTTAAGTATTCATTGAGGACTCTGTGCTTCGCTGATAAGCTAATGGCATACGAATAAATGTATAGCAAGCTTCCCATAGCCTTTTCCTAAAGACCTCTTTGTGCTTGTCACTTTGTGAGGCATTCTGGGAGATACTGACATTGGGAAACTTTATGGATTTCTTATTAAATATCCAGCACTTTGTCTGTTACCTGTGTCCAAAAGAATTTTATGCCTACATGAATGAAAGAATATGTATGTTGTAGTCATCCTGAAGAATGTTCTCTTGTACTTAGGATATTGTTTTGGGGTGGAGATAGTTTGCCCCCACCCAAAACTCACGCTGTGGCTTGCCCCCTGATTGCAGCAGTGTCGGAATTCTTTTAATGGATTGCTGGCTTTCAGGAGAGTTTTTGCTCTGGTAATGGTGGAATGGTTCCTGGAAGAACAGGTTGTGATAGTGAGTCTTCCTGAGTGTTGGTCTTTTTGCCTGTTTTTTTAGCCATGTGTCCAGCCTACACAAAGTCCTCAATAGAATGTGAGCAGGTGCTGGCACTGTGTTGGACTTCCCAGTCTCCATAACTATGAACAAAAACTCTCTTTTATCTATTAATTTCTCAGGCCACGGGATACTCTGTTTTAGCAACAGAAAACAAACTAAGAAACTTAAAAGCCATATTTATGTGAAAAAGATAGCTAATCATATGGAATTCCCTTGGGATATACCTGAGTCCCTAAGAGCAGGACCCACTCACTATGACACATACACAGACAACATAGTAGAGATGAAGATGGCTCCGCAGGAAACATTAAGGAGGCAGCATTGACTCTAGCCAGGGAAAAAATGGGAGTTAGTGTTGGGTGCAATAGTGGCTACAGACCTTCAGGAACCTGAGAAATTAGGTTGTGTTTTTAAGGACTGAGGAGTCACTGGCTCTTGAGTCATGAAGCCGTTGGTGGGATATAATAATTAACTCCAGCACCCAGTAAGCAGGGGATGTGGGTTCACCGTGAGTTTAAGGCCAGCCTGGTCTATGAGTTAGTTCCAGGCTTGTTAGGGCTATATAGTGAGACTGTGTGTGTGTGTTTGCGTGTAAACTTATTAAAGTCACTAGGTTGGTGATACTGGTTTTTACATCTCTTATATGCAAGGTGTTTATGTATTTAAGGGGATAGAGTATTTAGTTGTCACATTCTTGTTTTATTTTCTGACATCTTAAGGTAATCAGCAATAATCCCCACTGCTTCCCTTACTAGAATGAGATAATTCTTCCTTTCTCCCTCTCCTTCCCTTCCCCTCTTCTCTTTTTTTCTCCTTCCTTTCTTATTTTCTTCTTTCTGAGACAAAGTCTTTCTGAGCAGCCAGACTTGCTCTCCAACTCTCTGTGTTGCTTATATTGGCCTCAATCAAGATCCTCTAGCCTGAGCCTTACTTCCAGATAGGATTGGTAGCACTGGCTTGGAAATAAGTTCTTTTTTATTTGTGTTTTTTTGAAGTATTTATGCATGAATTCACTGAAGATGTGTTATGTTCATAAAAGTTCAGGAGTAACGATATACCACGCAGGGTGGCTAAGCTAGTAGGAAGGCAGGGAGGGAGTGCTTGTGTTGAGAAGAAAAGTTACCGTGTTCTTTTCTGAGCTAAAGAGATATTCTGTGTGCCAGGCACTTTCCTTTATTTCATAGTCCCTGCAGTATCCCAGGAAAAATGTTGATCTTCAGATGAGGGAGAGGCTTAGGGAGCTGTTATGTGTGGGTATGAATCTTAAGTCTTGGGTTTGTATGAATTTGGTTGTAGAAGGAAGATTGATAGGAAGGCATTCTATTAATTCAAAAGACCTCAGTGATGTCCTCTTCCCTGGAGCAGATGATTAAACAAGTATATAGCCAGAGTGCCTCAGTGTCCCTGGTCACCAAAATGTCAGGATCTAAGGTGATGTGAATGGTCTTTTATACTATCTGAAGTCAAGTTAGGTCCATTAAACCTTCAGCTCCAGCACCTCACTCAACACTTGAAGAATTACTCTTTTGGAAGGGTTATAGTCTGAAAGAACATTTCCTTATTAGGACAAAATCATGTCTGAATTTCTGCTTTCCAAACTGACTTTAAAAATAGAGTGTGTGAACATTCATGTGCATTGGTGTGTGCACATGTGTGCATGGAGGCTTGATGTGCTATTTCCCTCAATCATTTCTGAGACAGTCTCTCACTGAAGCTAGGCTAGAGCTTACTCGTCCTGCTAAACTGGCGGGCCAGAGAGAGATCATCCTGCCTCTGCCTCTGCTTCTGTGATCATATTATTTTAGATTTTAGGCCTACTGTCTAAACCCTGCTTTTTCTTTTTCTTAGAAGACTTTTTTTTAATAAAAAAATTCAGTAAAGACTGCAGTTGATTTGTGTTTAAATGCATATACCCTTTAAAATTTTTTCATTGACAGTTTTTTATACAAGTATATAGTGAATTTTAACCATCTTCACCCCTTTCACCTGTTCTCATCCCCTTCCCTCTCTCCTGAAAGGAGAGGTGCTTCTTCCCAACAAATTTGCCTCCCACTTTGATGTCTTTTTCTCTAAATGATGAATCACTGAGTTTAATTAGAGGTGTTTGCATGAGCATGATTTGGGGGGTTATTTACTAGAGCATGAGCAACTTATCAGTAGCTACACTCTTAAAGAAAATGACAGCCTGTGCCTTAGCAACCGTTAACTGCCCGTAGACCCTCAAGGAGGGCTGAGGTCTCATAAGCCTTCTTCTGTGCATGATGGAGTGTTGATGGTCCTAGTCTTGCATAGGCAACTGCACCTGCGGTGAGTTTATAGCCATAGAAACCAAATCATGTCCAGAAGACGCTGTTTGACAGCATTGCTCCCCATCCCATGGTTTCCACACTCTTTCCATTCCCGCTCCCTCTGTGTTCCCTGAGCATCCCTGACCATGTTTGTAGATATGTGATATAGGAGCAAGCACTCAACAGTAACTTATTCACAGCTCTTTGACCAGTTACGGTCTCTGCAAGAAGAAGCTTCTTCAGGGGCGACTCAGGGTAGCACAGATTGTGTGTGGAAACATAAGTATTTAGAAGACAGTTTTGGCAATGTTTTCATTTGACAAAGCGACAGTTGTTGATTCCCTGCTTGGGTTTATGACCCACCCTCCTTTTTTCACGTTAGACTGCTGATTAGAGTCGGGTCTTCATGCCGATCCTCCAGGCACATGGTTTTCTATAGTCAGAAATGAGTAAGTGCTGCCTGTTAATTTGCTTGCTCCTTTGATTTGTAGACACTTTGGTTCTTTGGGCCTTAGTATCTTTCTCAGTAAACTGAGTTTTGGGTTAGAGTAGATCACATGCCCTTCCAGCTCTGAATGTTTCTGCTGTCTGTGGAAAATGATTCCTTAGGGCCTTAGCTCATGAATGGTTAAAAAACAGAAACAACAAAATCAAAATCTAGTTTAATCCCCTTCACTTTGCATTTATTACGTTAAAAAGGGACTGTACTAACGTGTTAGATCTTCTGCAGTTAAACATAATTCCTAATTTTCCGAGGCCAGCTGTAGATCAGGATTCTAAAGGCCTAATGGAAAAGGGTGGGTAATGTGTTTGTCAAGAGGCCACTTAGAGAAATCAGTTCCATGTAATTTTTAATATGGTTCCTTGGACAAAATTTTTATGACTCAGTATTACAGATGTCATTAATTTATAATGGAAAATAGTGAGACAATATGACAATTATCTTTAGACTCAGGAATACTTAGGCAGCAGGGGGAGTGATGATTGAATAGTTCCAACAGAGGCCATTTCAAAATGCTGCTAAGCTGAAGCCCTGGTGGCACCGTTGAGCCGTGGGCCCCAGTGCCTCTGAGCACCCTTATATGCCAGCCAACTGATAGAATGACATCAGCGTCTGTTGGCAGTGCCAGCACCTCATGGTTTTTTCTCACCGAAGGAAACCTACACACATTTGCCTTTCTGGGGAGGCTGTGCTGCACGGGAGGGAGGTCAGTTTCATTTGTTCCTCCCCAGTCAGATTTCCTCCTCCACCTTCCTCTGAACTCTAGGCATTTTAGAGACGTTAGCAATCCTATTGCAGGTGCATTGCAGACATCGTTATAGGGAAGAAGAATAAAATACATCTGTCTTTTGTAAAGTAGGAGCTATAGTGGTGTATTATTTGTGTTTTAATAAAAAAAAAAAGCTTGCCTGAAGATCAGAGGGCACAGCAGCCACACTAGTCAGCCATTCAGGCCAGGGTGTGTGTGTACACACTTTTAATCCCAGGAGATTGAGACAAATGGATCTCTGTGAGTTCAAGGCCACCCTGGGCTATACAAGATTGCTCCAGAAACAGATCCACGTGGTGGTGGTGGTGGTGGTTTACACCTTTAATATCAGTGTTGGGGAGTCACACACTTTTAATCCCAGCACTGTGGAGGTGGAGACAGGAGCAATTTTGCTGGGCGGAGAGAGGAATATAAAGGGGAACAGACAGGAACTCAGTGAAGTGTGGTATCTGAGGATTCCTGGAGACAGGATCTCCCTTTTCATTCTGAAGATTTGGTGGTGGTAAAAGGTCTCCCTGGTGGTTGGCTGCTTTGCTTTTCTGATCTTCAGCTTGAACCCCATTATCTGTCTGTTTTTAGTCTTCATGGACGTCATGTCTTACTTTAAGTAGAGCCTCTTACCTGTGCAGCCCGCAGTATCCTAAGAGTAGAGAAATCCTATAATAGAAAAAGCCACTGGTCTGAGTTTTACCTAAGTCCTGAGTAGAATTCTAAGAGTTGATTTTGTGTCTTCCAATAAAAATATGTGTTGACATTCTCTTTTGTTTCTTGCATTTTTACATGATTATTGTTGTTGTTATTTGGTGCTCATGCTTCTCATATCTTAATGGACTTGGGGAAATCAGACAATAACTTTGTGGAGTCGCTTTCTTTCTTTCCACTTTAAATAGGTTCTAGGAATTGAACTCATGTCACCAGGTTTATATGGCACATAGCACTTTTACCCACAGAGCTATCTCACTGGTCCTGTATGTTGACTTAGTACTTAGAATCATAGTACTTAGAACGTGACCTTATATGGAAGCATGGTTTGGAAAGAGGTCAACAAAGTCATTTGCATGGTTCCTATAGGAAGTGGGCAGTTGAGCACAGAGACAGACATGTACATGGTAATGTTTGAAGAACTCCTTCAACAAGGCATGGGGCTCCTAAGCCCTTAGAAACCTGAAGAGAGAAACGGAATATATTTTTCCTTTGCAACCCTCAGAGAAGCCATCATGACAACATCTTTCTTTTAGATGTACGGCCCTGGAATTGGGCAACTTTTGATGGTTTAAATCACCCATTTGTTGGTGCTGTTATGGTGACCTCAGGAAAGTACAGGCATGATTTTGCAAAGTCATGCAACTTTGGACAAACGTCTTAACTTGGACATCTGCTTCATAATTTGTAAAGTCAACTTTTAGAGTAGATAATATCAGGACCCTCCCGTTCTGCCATTTGATGACTAAACTTCAAGAAGTGTGTTCGGTTTTCAGCAAAGTAATTGTAGTTGTATTTCTCAATGTAGTTGAAATATATAAACATGCTGTTTTCAGTTCCCAGTTTTGCTCTTTTCATTCAAGAGTCATTGATGATACTTCCCTTAAGCCTTAGGGTTGGGCAATTCTGTCTCTTCCAAGTTGACACTAAACAATGACAGCATGTCTAGTCTGTATGTGAGTATGCTATGTGTCCTAAGAACATTAGCACTCAGAACCGTATACCTGTTTTCTACTGATTTGGGCTAATGTAATTTGGCGGTCATTTTGAGGTTTTCTTCACTAAACCCTTAGAACATTTTCCTATGAGCATCTATAGGCCTACTGTAGAGTTTCCAAAACAATCATTTGGTTATTTGCTGGAAGTCTCACCTTGGCAAACAATAGCACAGCAGCTATGTTATGGAATATTTGATTGCGCTGTGAAACTCTGAGACTGTGTTGACTGTGTTAGTGAAAGTAACTTTGGATCAGGGAGTGGAGCTAGTGAATAGTTGACAAGAATTAGCCATAGAGAGTTTGGAGGGGCCAGGAATATGGGTAGAGAGATGCACAGGAAGGAGTAGGGAGGGACTTAGAGATTCATAGTCTTTTTGGTTTGGATGAGTGAAGACATGTTTCTCTTGCTGGGTCTCTGAACAAAAAGGTGGGTCTGCTGGTTGCTTCTCAGCCTCTCTGATCTAGCAGATTTTTACCCTAACATCTGAATCCCGAGTCTTTATTGTTAAATAGAATTACAGAGAGTTAGTTAAAACCTACATTTGGTGGCAGAGCCGATGCTGGCTGGACTGGAAATCCTACCAGACAGTGGTCTGAGCGATGGGGTGCTGACTGTGGGGGCCACAGGGCACAGGCAGTGGTTAAAATATCAGTAAATTTAGGTGTTGCCTCTAAGCCAACAGGAAAACAGCATAACATGCTTACACTATTAAGTGTACTTCACCACCAGATTTCCCTAAGTTAGGCAGCTCAAATGGAGAGACCTTCTTCTTTGGCTTTTGCATCCGTTGCATGCAAGTGGTTCAGTGATACAAGATGAAGACTTTGTAGGCAATTATATCTCAGAGGGATACAGGGAGGAAAGAACCACTCACCTCTGTACCAGGAGCTCTTCTGAGGAATCTGAAGCCCATACTGTATCTCTGAACTCATGAACCCTGGACTTCAGGATAATTTTTTAAATGTGCCTTAAACTTTAAGGAAAGGAAATTAATATAAAATTATCTCTTATTTCTAAGAAAAATAAATCATGTATTTGATTCAAAACACATCTTTTAAAGATTCATTACTTTAAATTATGCACATGAGTGTGTGTGCAGGTGCACATGCGTGAACAGGTGTGTGTGTGGATGTATGTGTATACATACGCATGAGTGCATATGCACTTGACTGCTGATGCCCACTGAGGCCAGAGTCATTGGATCCTGCTGGAGCTGGAATTACAGGTGGCTGTGAGTTGCCCCACGTGGGTGCTGGGAATTGCATGTTCGTACTCTACCAGGGCAATATGTACTCTGATCCCCGAGTCATCTCTCCAGCTTTACAAAATGAAAATCTTCTTTTTGAATGTATGAAAAGTTTCACTTTGTTCTTTTATCAGGGGCTTTCCCTAATTTTCTCAGAACCCATTCATGCCTTATTGCTCTGCTAGGATGCCCACTGCCCTCAGCCCGCCATTATACAGAGACCAAGGGCCTAGGTTAAGCAGTGGATCAGCTTTGGCTGGATGTTCTGATGGCTTTGATGGCTCCTATTTCCTTTGTAGTCTGTACAGAAGTGGTGAAGGTGCAGGACATACTCGCTATATGCAACCAAGTTTAAATTGAATGGAGCTTTTTTTTTAAGGATTATTATTCTGCCTTCCTGAAGTTTTTCTAATACCTATGATTTAAAATATTTTCTTTGATTTAAGCTTTCTGCTTAGTTTCACCCACTCATGCATCCTCTAAAGGTCAAAATGAGGACCTAAAACGTCCTCATTGTTACTAGCTAAGTCTAAGGCAGCTTCTATGAGTCACTTGTGTGTCTGTGATTATGAACACTGGCAAAACACCCGCACTGTGGGAGGACTTCAGATAAAATCTCTACCATGAACATCTGCACATATCTCCTTTTGAAAGGGGATGCTTTTTTTTTTTTACCATTTTAAATGGAAAACTTGTGGAAGTTTTTTTAATGTTATAACTATCTTTGTATAAATATATAAAGTTGATAATGCTATTTATAATTTAGGTTGTTCACGAATAAATGGTGATTATTAGAATTGTCCACTTCTGAGTCTAAGGGTGGCTCTTGCCCGCTGTAGGTTCCAAGTCTTTGTACCAACTTCAGCAGGGCAGTGGTAATGGGAGATAGTCCATTTATTTTGGTCCATGTTTTCCTGTAATGTTTTTTTCTTAAAGTTTTGTATTGGTTACTTTTCTGTTGCTGTGATAAAACACCATGACCAAAAGTCAGTTGTGGAAGACAGATTATTTGGGCTTATGGTTCTAGAGAGACACGAGTCCATCATGGAAGAGAGACATGGCTACAATCTGCAGGCAGCATGGCAGGAACAGGAGCGGAGAACTCCTGTCTTGAACACGTGAAGAAACCACAGAGAATAAACTAGAAGTGACACAAGATTTACAAACCCAAAGCCCACCCCAATGACATACTTTCTCCAGCAAGGCTGCACCTAAACTCCCCAAACAGCACCGCCTCCTGGGAACCCAGGGTTTAAGTACCTGAGACTTTGTGGGTCATTTCTCATTCAAGCCATTACAACTGTGAAGAGAGGATTAAAAATTAAGATAAAACCCCAAAGATTCTAGATTAAGGGTCATCGCTCTGTCGTCTCTTCATCACACTGCTCAGGAGCCACCAGATTTTGACCTTTTCTAAGCCTAGCACTCTTTCTTCTGATGATCAGCTGTTTTGATGTTTAATTCTTTCCTCTGAACTTTTTCCAGAGAAACTTGAGTTAAAAGAGGAGCTAAAGACCTAGCCTGTCCATATTAGTATTTGTTATTGGAAGTAGAAAAAACTTAGTAAACCTGCAGTTTGAAATTATTGGTCAAATAATAGTTTAGGATTTTTTATTCTTGTTCATCTATTTTGGTGTCTTTTTCCCTCTTCCTCCTACAGCATGACTTAGGATGGTAAGAGCCAGATTGTGTTCATGCTTTGACTTGAATCCTGTGACTCAGTAGCTTCTTACTTGGTCTTTGCTACAACACAGATGCTTTTCACTCTCCTTACATGCTCACTTCTACCCTCTCCATTCAAGACTATGTGGCAGAAAGTGGGGAGCATTTCTTCTATCACAGTGTTCTTAGTTGGCTCCACATTGTAAGTGACTCTTCATTGCACACCTTCCTACTTAGTCCTTCCTTCTTTTGTTCATGCATTCCTTCCTTCCTTTTCAATTTTATACATGAGTACAGTGCATTTTGAGCATTTTTTTTTTTTTTTAGGTTTTTCGAGACAGGGTTTCTCTGTGGCTTTGGAGCCTGTCCTGACACTAGCTCTGTAGACCAGGCTGGTCTCGAGCTCACAGAGATCTGCCTGCCTCTGCCTCCTGAGTGCTGGGATTAAAGGCGTGCGCCACCATCGCCCAGCCCAATAGAAAGATTGAGAACCATTGTTTTAAGTAGTTATGGTTTGCATTTTTCTCTAAAATCTTTATATCTGAGTGAACTCATTTATTCACTCACCTTCTATCTTCCTTCCTTAACTTCAGAAGTGATTTCTTTGATTAAATCATCAATCTTTCCTAATATATAGTAACTATATTTCCTAGTATAATATATATTAGGGAAGATTTAGGACTTAATGTTACATATGTATACTCACATACTTACTACACACATGTGCATGCACACATACACATACACAAGATGCATAGTTGGTTAATAAATCTTCAGGAAGTCCTCATGTAAGCCAATGGCTGATACATTATCTGTATTAAATATAAGGTTAAAATTATAAACATATTTATGTTCTCCTGTGTATGTCTGTTCAGCCTATAACTTTTGGTTTAATAATAACCATTTTTATTTTGTATTTATTGTTCCGATGTATGTCTTATGCCTTTCCTGTAAGCAAATGTGTCCAGCAACAACATTTGGAACTGTTTTGCACATTTTCAAACTTACTCCAGTTGGTACGTGCTGTGTTGTGCTGTGCAGTTGCTTTCCCACTCGTTCGGTTAGGGCTGGGGACGTCAGCATATGGATGTGTTTAACTCTGTGATTGGCCTGTTCCATAGTTTTCCCTCTTGTAACTATAGGCTATTTACCTTTTCTAGAAGAATGTTTAAGTTTTCCCTGAGTTTGTGCTGTTCTCAGCCATTTGCCATGGACATATACATGTGTGTACACAGGAAGCTCCGGACAGAGGTCTTGGAATTGCTCAACAGCAGAGGACCACTCAGCCTGGCCACACTAGACACTGTATTTGTTTTATATAGTAATGATTTCTTTTTCTGTGTCTTTCAGAATGTTTGCTAGTGCCACAGTTTTTGCCATTATTGGTCTTCTTTGTGAAAAAAATGAAATTATATGGTTTAGTTTTATTGTTTCCCTTGGTAGTTGGTGTATGTCCTTCACTAATTTTTTTTCTGCAGATTGTTTTATCTCAGTTCTTGTTGTTGTTGACGCTGTGTCTCACACTTTGCTAGGTTGCCTCGACTGGCCTGGACTTCACAGTTTCTTGCCTCATCCTTCTAAATGATACCTCCTCTGACTTGCCTTTATCTTTTGATAGAAACGTTTTTTCCACATAGTGTCTGTGTCTTTTATATGAGTTAAAATGCTAGCTGTTGACTTGGCTTTGTAGGTTGTCTGTAGCATGCTTGTTGTGAACAAGTTTTAAAGTTTAATATCTGGTTTATCAGACTTCTATGATTTCCACTTTTCAAGTTTAACTGAAAAAATACCTGTCTAGCCAAAATCCCGAATGTGCCTCTTATATTGAAACCTGGTTCTGCCCCTCACTTTCTTTGAGATTTGGTGTCAAGTGTGTGATTCTTCTTCCTTTGTCTCCAGAGTGCTGGGATCACAGACATCTGACATCATGTCCAGCTTTGAAATTTTGCATTAGTTTTGTCATGTGTGTGATCTTTAATGCCCGTCTAGCCAGTTCTCCATATCTGTAAGTTTTGCATGGATTTGCCAAACTACAGATCAAAAATATTTGAGAAAGGTTGTCTGTGTTACAAATATTCTTTTCTTGGCCTTATTCCCTGAAAAAATGCATTAACATAGCCCGTTTATATTGTGTTTACAATTACAAGTATTTTATGCAAAACTTCCCATTTCCTATAAGGATCTGATCGTTTGTGGGCTTTGATTTGCTCAGGTGGTCCTGGAACCCATTCCCACAGATTTAGGAGGACAGCTGTTAGTGTGTGCACGGCTTCACATTGGCATCTATTTTTATTCAATGCCATGCGGAGAGCCAGTTATCCCAAAGTAACTTACTCTTTCCCACTGATACGCTGTGCTTTTCTGTTTTATATTATTATGCCAGCAGACATAAATATACTTATATATTCTTTTACAAGGCTTATTTTTATTGCTTTTAATTATGTGTACCTGAATGTGTCACTGTGTGGGTATGAGCATATAAGGGCAGGTGCTCACTGAATTCAAAAGAAGGTGTCAGGTTCCCTGAAGTTGGAGTTACAGATGGTTTGAACCACCAAACATAGGTCCTGAGAACTGACTTGGATCCTCTGGAAGAGCAGTGAGCATTTCTTTAAACCACTGTGTCTGTCATCTCACCATTTCTCTGGCTCCTTCCTTCTTTTTGCTTTTTCTTTTCTTTCTTTGTTTCTTTCTTTCTGTCTGTCTGTTTTTCTTTCTTTCTTTCTTTCTTTCTTTCTTTCTTTCTTTCTTTCTTTTGTTTTTTTGTTTTTTGATTTTTAGGCAGAGTGTTACTCTATAGACATTGGTGGCCTGGAATTCACTGTAGTCTAGACTGGTCTTGAACTCAGAACTCACGGTGATCCATCTGCTTCTGCCTCCCAAGTTCTGGGATTAAAGGTATGTGCTACTGGGCCTGACAACGTACATTTTTTTTCTTTCATCTCTTCACATGTCATCATTAACTATTTTGATTGCTTTTTCATTCATTTATTTTATTTATTTGAAGTTAGGGTTTCTTTGGGTAGCCCTGACTGTCCTAGAACTCACTCTGTAGACCAGGCTGTCTTGGAATTTACAGAGAACCTCTTGCCTCTGCCTCCCAGTGCTGGGATTAAAGGTGTGTGCCACCAGGCCTGACAGTTTATGTATTGTTTTGTCTTTCATCCCTACTTAGTTTGCCTTTTATTCAATTCTAAGTATCCAGTGTATACTTTTTTTCTTTTCTTTCATTTTTAAAAAAAATTTGTTTGATTGTTTTAAGACCAAGACTTTCTTTGTAGCTCAGGTGGTCTTTGAACTTCCAATCCTATGTCAGCCTCCCAAGTGCTGGGATTTCAGTTATTTGCTGCCATAACTGGTCCTATTTTCTATGTCTATCATAGCATATTATCTTTATAAATGTTCTGCTTTCCTTAGTTCTTGTATTCCTGGAAATAAACTTTGCTGTGATTTCCTAGTAGTAGAATTTATAGTTATTGAAGCCACTTTTTTATGAATGAGCTTTATTGTTTGTTTTTCTATTCTTTTTTAATGGACTTTTTTGTTACTACTCTCATTAAGATGAATCATCCTCTTCTAAGTATTGATTATAGCTTGTACCTGACTAAAACGTTCCTGTGAAACCGCCTAAACTGGTGGTGGGAAATGAATATATAGGACATGATTTTTCGGTTTCTTCACCAATATTAGTTTGTATTCTTATATTCCTCTTGAGTCTTTGCTAGTAATTAATACTTTTCTTCATAACCACCAGTTTCATTCATGTATTCAAATATATTTCAAATGATATTGGATGGTCTATAATTTTTTCCTGATTAAAAAAAAATCAAAAACCAAGCATTTAAGGTTAGACCTTCCTTTTATGTAGTATTATTTATCTGGGATGGAAGCTTTTCTGGTTCATTACATTTTTCTAATGAACCAGAATTTTCCCTTTATTTAATTTCTGCTTCTGTCTTCTTTTCCTCTTGTTTTCTCCTTTCCCCTCTGATCTATCTGCCTAGATTTTTTTCCTTTAGTCTGTTATACACTGAGTTAATTTTCTTTTCTATTATAGAAAATACACTCATGAAAGGGTGGTAAGGAAGAAGAATTAGAAAATAGTAATAAAATACAAAGTTTCAAATAGAAATACATTTTGATGTCATTTGTACAATTGGTATTAGAGTTATTAATAAATACATTTCAGACTTTATAGGAATGAATTTCAGATATCTTGCCAGAAATACTGGCATATAACCATGGCTACAGAATGCCAGTTAGCTTGATTCACTTATTCCCCTTTTCACATCAAAATATTCCATTGTACCTCATAAGTAGGTTCAATTATTATTTGTTACCTTGAGCATGATAGGTTTTAATATGTATTACTTTCATCATAGTCCATTTATAAATATTCTGTGATTGTATTATTAGCCCTCTTTGATTTATTTTGAGTCATGTCTTAAATTTCTTAAATACATTTTAAGATCATTTTTGTGACTGGAAATATTCATTGATAGAGCACTTGCCTAACATGGGCATACCTTGAACTTGATCCCTAGCACTGGAGAGAAACCAAGCAAAAATTTGTCACTTTCTAATTTAAGTACCCACAGTATATTAGGTGATTTGTTGAAATTTCCTTTCTGACCTGGTACATGGTCAGTCTTAAGTTTTAATTTATTTTAATTTTAATATATGTGTATGTATGTGTTATGTGTATCTCGATATATATGCTATGCTGGAGGGTGCCTTTGGAAGCTATAAGTGGGCACCTGATATTCTGGGGCTGGAGTTACAAGCAGTTGAATGTAGCGTGGGTCCTCTGGAAAAAAAGCAAGTGTTCTTAACTGCTGAGCTCTTTTCTAGCCTCATCAGTTTCTTTTTCAGTCATTGTATAATTGAGATAATTTTACATTCTATATTTATTAAATTCAAAATTCTATGTAATTTACAGATCAATTTTTATTTGGTTGTCATTAAAATGTTTACCTGATTACTAGGCTTCTGGCAGTTTTTCTGGGTATATTCTTGCCATGTGTAGTACATTTCCTCATTTTCAATTCCTGTTTGTGAAAGCTGCTCTGCTAAATCCAAAGTTTGTGATTATCATCTTCATAGGATTTTCTGTTTCTATTATCAGGTGTTCTTAGTGGCATGAAAACTTTTCCTGGAATAGTCTATTTTCTGATGTTAATATTTTGTTACAAGTTTTTTTTATTAAAATTTGTTAGACATTTATTTTCTAAACTTTTCTATTTATCATCTTTAAGAACAAAGAGATGATATTTATCATCTTCTATTTATCTCTTTCTTTGTACCAATTTATTTCCATAGTGTAGTAATCTATACTTATTAACAGGTTGTACTTATTGCAAATAGTAATAAAACTGAAATTTTTTCTGTTATAGTATATATTTTGTTTGATGTGTGTGTCTGTATCCTTCTTGTCTTCTGATTTTACTCAAATGTTTTATATTTTCTGCAATGCTGACGTCCATCTTCTGATAGATGTGTACTTATTCTGTTACTTTAGAATAATTTTTTCATTTCATTGTATAACAAAGATTGTAAGCAGAAGAAAATTCATCTTGAGAATCACAAGCTAACAGATGTTATTTTTCCTGTAGAATATAAAATCTGGAGGAGGACACACCACTAGCAAATCAGGTCCTGTCTTTCAGGTTCTCATTCCTTACACCATGGACTTCACCTCTTTTTGTTTGTTTGTGTTTTGTTTCATGGCTACAGACTGGCCTTTTAACTTTCAGATAGCACATCAGTGTACCAGGCAGACAGAGGTTGGGAAAGGACAAATGGGAGAAGAGAGATAGTCATTAAGAAGTCCACTGTTGTCAGAAAAGGAGTGCTGGCCAAGAGATTTCCATTTTGTGGTCCAGAGTTGTGTACCTGACCATTTGTAGCTGGGGAGGCTGGAGGAAACTGAGACTCAGAATTGGAATCAGAGTGTCTACAGAGCTATCTCTCACATGTATTTAGTTCCCAAAAGTTTGCAGTGAGCTCTTGTTATTCAGTATTTCTGTTCTTTCTGTAATGTAACTTAGACTAAGCACATCTTGCTTAAACATTGAACAACTTACACAAAATTAATTGGCTGTTGATATTTACCAAGTACTTGGTATTCCCCTCTTCCCTACTAACTTCAGATCCGTTTCTGGGCCATGAGACAACTTCCTTCATTATTTCAGTTTACCCTTGGAATGCTAGGCAAACACTACTCATCACTGAACTATATCCCAGCTCAGTTTTTTTAAGTTTTAAACCTTGTTTTATTTATGCTTACAATCGTTTGTAGATGGTTTCAAATGTAATAGGACCAGAGGGATGCTTCAGAATAAAGAGCTATGTATTATGTAGATTGTAGATTCTTTGGTAATTATAACAAGTTTATTTCTATGATAGAATTCACAACTGGTGATTGCCCTTACATCCTATTTTGGATTGCTCTCAGAGCCCAGATTTTTAATAATCCATATTAAACCCATTTCTTTTGAAAACCATCCAATATTTAATTTCATTTTAGGCAGTTGTATCATCGGCTGCTCTGTCTAGACTATAACAATAGCAGTTCTCACTGCCTGTTTTCTTCTAAGTGAGAGAAAAGAACGTAAGCAATTATATGGTAAGTTCTCACTGAGAATTGCAACTAAAAATAATTTTTATACTTTATTTTTCAGATACTTCAGATAGTCAGTCATTGCCACCCCTTAATGTGACTCATTGTTATAATGTTACTATCTCAATGAGGAAATAAATAACATTCAGTTTTGAAACAGATACATAGATGCATACCCTGCTCTATTCAGTTCTAGATTGTTCTTTATGTTCACTTAAAAAGTGACAGGGTCGTGAAATTGTAGCCAACCTTGCTGTATAGTCAGGCCTTATCTCAGACAAGCAAACAAAATTATCCCCCCAACAAAAGCGAAAAGAAGACTTTGCATTTATGAAAATATCTGTCAAAAGTTTATGGCTTTTACCACCCCCACGCCCATGTTGTAGAAAATATGTATGTTTGTAAGATTTACTATTACTACATTCTTTGCTTCTCCTTATACCCATGTTCTTTGGGGGGATTTTGATGTATAGCCAGTACTGTTTTGAGATAAAGTACTTGGCAAGGATGCTTCTGAACTCAAACATCCAATGTAGAAATTTTGTGGCCAGCATAGGTAGATAAAGGCTGTGTCTACACCAGGATTGTGCATAAATACCAGGTAACCACTCTCTCCTTCCTGTGTTCATTTGGTAGAGCTTCCTTTTCCACTAGCCTGATGCTGTTGGATGAAATGAATGGGTGGTTTTTCAATGTGAATTGTACCTAAAAAGAAATCATGGAAGGTTCCATGCAAAGTACAAATTCGATTATATGCGCTTACATTGATCTACCTAAAATGGGTAAAGATATTACAGTTGCTCTACAAACATGAGTGTTAATGATGGTGATAATGATAATGGTGGCCAGCAGTCTTTTGCACAACAAGCGATAATAGACAGGACACAAGACAAGCATTGCTGTCTTGTAACCTTCTCGTAACAGGAAGAGCTTTGTTAAACTACTCTACCCTGTTGCTATTCATCTAGACCTACTTCTAGTTCAGATGCTGAGATGGTATATAAATATACATGTGTATAAACACAGACACACAGATACACACACACACACACACACACACACACACACACACACACACACACACACAGAATGAACATTAAGAGCCAGGGGTGATTGTAGTTGGCGACTGCCTGTGTGTTTCCTGACTGCTCAGACTCGAAATAATCACACAGAAACTGTATTAATTAAATCACTGCTTAGCCTATTAGCTTATGCATATTTCTAGCTAGCTCCTATATCTCAAATTAACCCATTTCTATTATTTTATATTTTACCACGAGGCTCGTGGCCTCCAGGCAAGCTTCCATCTGGCGACTCGCATCTTTCTCCTCTGGCAGCTACATGGCATCTCCCTGAAGCTGCACACTCTCTCTCCATATCTCCTCCAGCCTGACTATATTCTGCCCTGTCAAGACCCAAGCAGCTTCTTTATTAACCAATGATAATAAAACACATTCACACACACAGAGGGGAGTCCCACATCACATGATGACCCTGAGAATTGGGAGTTAAAGACTAGCTAAGGCAGCATAGTCAGACCAGATACTGCGTTTCTTGAGTAAAGCACATTATTTTCTTCCAGTCAGCTAAAGGCCTAAAGCTTGGACCCCGAAGAAGGAGGTTTTGGCCTTTAGACTGCCTTCCAGGCCCAAGCTTGCATCAGCAGCTTCCTCCTCTCCCACCTCTTGACTTGTCCTGCAGATTTCTGACTTGATAGCCTCTAAGCTGTTCTCTTGCTCTTCCACAGCCCTGCAGTTCTGTTTCTGTGAAGAACCTTGAGAAGTGGCGGCCACTATGCCTTTCCTAGTCTTCACGTTCCAGACATCCTCTTAGCTAGGGACAGAATGCTCGCCATTAAAGCTACAGAGGAAATCACTCCAATTTAAATTTATTCTCTTTTCCCTCCTAAGATCTTTCAACAATGATGTTAGTGAGTGATAAAGGAGCTGGGGATGCTTTGAAGAGAGGCTGCTGCTATCCATGAATTAATCTGTCCTCACTGAAGTAACCCTTGACAGTTCACATTTACCAGACCACTTGCTGACACCTGGGGCAGTATGAAGGCTTTTATACTGCAGCAATACCCTCCCTTCAGTGGTCAGACTCTTTATACTGCAGCAATACCCTAACTTCAGTGGCCAGACTCTTTATACTGCAGCAATACCCTAACTTCAGTGGTCAGAC
>NW_004949101.1:11051645-11052355 GCF_000317375.1 Microtus ochrogaster | reverse complement strand
CAGCAATACCCTAACTTCAGTGGTCAGACTCTTTATACTGCAGCAATACCCTAACTTCAGTGGTCAGACTGTTCACCACACATCCTCAGTTTCCACAGAAGCCTCCTTGTTTCACTCCCTCTTGATGTCTGCCACTGCACTTAGTCCTGTGGATGGCCACCGCTGCCACTAAGTCCTCTCGATGTCTGCCAGTGCACTTAGTCCTCTTAATTGTTGCCACTGCACTTAGTCCTCCCGATGGATGACATTGTATTTGTCCTAGAGGCTGGTGGGCAGAACTGTCAAAGACTTTCTTAGTTGCCATTCTTGTCTCCACCTCCATTTCATTGTCTTTGCTGTTGCTGTTTGTGATGCTCCTCCAGGGTGCTCACAGTATGCACTGCTTTCTATCCTGTGATCTTTACTCAGACCACCCCCTGGGCCGAACCATCTCTGCCATTTCCTGTTCTCTTTTCTGCTTTGCTCCTTCCCAGCACACATCCAGCACACATGAACTGTTTATTAATAGGGCATCTATTTTACCTTCCCCTTCTCCATCTTTATCACAGCAGACTTCTTGAAGGCAGGGATTTTCTTCTTCCCTCCCTCCCTCCCTTCCTCCCTCCCTCCCTCTGAGACAGTGTCAGGGATGGGAGCATAGCAGTACTCAGGAACAGTGTCAGGGATGGGAGCACTGCAGTACTCAGGGACAGTGTCAGGGGTGGGAGCAC
>NW_004949101.1:11025158-11050886 GCF_000317375.1 Microtus ochrogaster | reverse complement strand
ACTGCAGTACTCAGGAACAGTGTCAGGGATGGGAGCACAGCATTACTCAGGGACAGTGTCAGGAGCGGGAGCACTTCAGATCCTTGATGAGGTCAGGGAGACGAGCATTTTTGCATTTTGAAAATGTAACATTGAGCTTAAGTTTCTCTCTGAGCACAGGAGGTTATTCCTAGATGTGGAGAAATCGCAGCAGTTACAGGGTCTATGCAAGGTTTTGGGAGTTTTCCTGGCCCCAAAGATGGCAGCTGTGATGGAGGAGATCATGTTAGATGGCCTTGCTCTATTCCTGCAGGGAAGAGTATGCAATACACATCCAGCAGGGCTTAGGTAGCCGGAAGTGTGGTGACTCCTTACCCCCAAAGTGAATTTTAAAGTTCACTTATTTACACTGTTCTCATGGCAACGGGAAAACTCTCCTGACCTATAGCCACAGAAGACTCTGTAAAAGAAACTGTAGGAGGAAAAATAGAATAATGCCAGGAAAAAAAAAGTTTTTAATGAAGTACCATTCTTTCGCTTACTCGGTCAACTGAGAGAGTAACAGTGTGTGCATTTGGCAACCAAAAGGGAAAGGTCATCTCCTGTTGCAGCATGAACCTGCCCACATTATGAGACTTGGTTTTTGTTGACACACAGTGTAGTATGAAGGTTGGTCCTTCGAATGGAAAGTCATTAAAGACGTGAGAACCAGCAGTGCTCGCTAACCTGAAGCATTTGGGACTTTGAGGAATGGTAAGTGCAAACAGCCCAGAATCCAGAGACTGTCCCAAGCGTTAAACTCTAGACTCTGGGAATGTGGACGTGTCTTCAGTTACACGGATGTAGATAATTTTTCTTTCTGTGAGGTCTCTTGTCACTTCTATCTTGTCTGGACAGGGTGGAACTTCTGTGTAAATTCTATTTCTAGCTTGAAGAAACACTGAATTGTCAGCCAAAGCCAGAGCCGCTTGGAAAATGGGAAAGACACCGAAGATGGGGCCTGTCTTCTCTTTTGGCCTGGCTGTGAACTTGGGGCCCCTGTTCTGCTTGGTGCTTTCTGGGCTGGTGCCCATGGCCTGTGCTGAGCCTTCAACTGGGCCAAGTTGAAGCAAAGCCTCTTCTCATTCTCAAGTTCGTCCTTAGGATCTCTGCTCAGTAACTGTTTTGTAGATCTTTTCTGCCATGGAACTCTGGGCTTGGAGTTACTGAACACGGTGCTTGGCATATTTTTGTGATTTTGTAAGAAATCTATAGGTTGAAGACCTTGTGAGCCCTTCCTGTTCTCTCTCTCCCTCTTGTTTCTCTACTTAATAATATACATTGCTACACAAATACACATATAACCAAGCTCTATTAAGTTATTTTTTTCTCTAAAACTGTGTTAAAATAAATAAGATCTCTTCCTCCCCCACCCACTTTAAACCTGCCTGCTTCTGAGTTCTCGGCTAGTAATGTCTTGATTCCCGTTTTGGTTGAGGAACTCCATAGCCAAGTTTGTTGCATGCTGCCTCACTTTGTACTCATGGTTATGATATTGAAACTTCAGGACCACACACAGATAGCAAAGTCTCTGGCCACTTAAGCATGTAAACAGTCTGGCTTTTTATAAAGTGGAAAAATATTTCTTGTGCACTATTTTAACATGATCAGCATGTTGAAACTTGGTGTGCAACTGTGTCAACATTTCCTTGGCTCTGAAGAACAAACCTGGAGAGAGCGCCTCATGGTAACATATAAAATGCAAGCTGGTTGTTTACTACTGGGATTTAGGCTGCAATTACAGTCTGAAGCAGACTTCCAAACGTGGAATACAAAATAAATGAAATACATTTTCCTAGCATTGTAATTATGCCAGGTACATAGGGATTCCTTTCCAGATGACTAATATTCTCTCCAAGAATCCGAAGGAAATCGGGAGTTACAGTGCTGTCTGTGAAGCGCCTTCTTGGTCCCTTATCAGGACCAGCCCCTGGGGTCTTGGTTGTATCCATGGCACACATCCTGAGATGTGTTGGATTTGTTACTACCCGCTGAGCATGTGGATTAAACCGGCAGTTTTCTCTTTTCTTGCTTGTCCCCACTCTGGTCCTTTGGAGGAAAACAAGCAGTAAACAAGCAATCAGGGAAGCAAGCAAGAGGATACTGGCACTTGCTAGGAAGTGGATCTATTCCGCATCAGATGTTTACTGAGACACTGTTAAGACCCTTAGTTGGTGAACAAAACATCCCTTTCTTCCCTCAATGGGACTCACTCCGGAGTAAGGAGATAGGCCATGAGCAGTAACCAGAATAAATGCTCAGACGATAGAGGTTGGTAGGTGGCAAGTCTTACCTAGCAAGAGAAGCTAAACAGGTGAAATGGATCAAGAGTGGCATGGGGAAGCTGATTGATTTTGATTTTATTCTTATTTATCTACCTTTACTTAGGTACAGTTAACAAATAACAATCATATATGTTCAGTACACACTGTGAATCTATGTCAGCTATGTTTACCAATTCCGTCACCTCACACAGCTACCATTGAGGGGCACATGAGAGGAAATCTCAAGGGACGTTAAGTAGGGCAACCCGGGAAGCCC
Organism: Microtus ochrogaster; assembly: GCF_000317375.1. NCBI lineage: Eukaryota > Metazoa > Chordata > Mammalia > Rodentia > Cricetidae > Microtus > Microtus ochrogaster. The sequence continues at coordinate 11,048,327 of NW_004949101.1, read as the reverse complement.
CGACTGAGAGAACCCGAGGAGGTGACAGCTGTACGCCCTCTCCTCGATTCTAAACCTATAGGAGACCACCGGAGGAGGTGACAGCTGTACGCCCTCTCCTTGATTCTAAACCTAGAGGAGACCAGCATGTTTGAAAAGTAAGGAGACAAGTTGGGTGGGGCGGAGACAAGTGGGGGACTCTCCCGGATGAGTAAATCAGCTCTTGAGTTGTGTGACTGAGGACGTTAGGGAAGTCTTCTGATGGGCTCACGATAATTTTAACTGATGCCCAGAAGCTGCCAGGAGCTTATTATATATAAGAGTGACATATCATATGTTCCAGGCAGAGAAACAGTAAGACCAGAGGTTTTGAGAGTGGAGAACGCGGCTAGGTGAAGCTGTGCTCTGGGTGGAGTTCTGCCCCGAGTGAAACCGCTCACAGAGTGATGCTCTCGTCTCTTCGGTCTTCTCACAAGACCGCCGAGGAGAGACTACTAGAGGATGAACTGAGCATGCGCACAGATGCTGCTTGTAGACAGCGGTGTGCTTCTTTAGCTCTTCAGTTCTAGAAGAACAGCCAGTGCTCTTAACAGCTGAGCCATTCCTCCAGCTCCAACATTAAAGGTTTTTTTTTGTTGTTTTTTTTTTTTTTTTTTTTTTTTTGGTTTTTCGAGACAAGGTTTCTCTGTGGTTTTGGAGCCTGTCCTGGAACTAGCTCTGTAGACCAGGCTGGTCTCGAACTCACAGAGATCCGCCTGCCTCTGCCTCCCAAAGGTTTTAAATTACCGTTCTTCATTGCTTTCCCAGTGTTAGAGGCAGCCGTGCTGGAGGTGGCCATACCTATACACATACAATAAATTTAAAAGTAAATCTTTTTAGGAAGTATCTGGTGCCTTCCAATGATCAAACAAATGTTTTGTTTTGTTTTTTTGCTGAAAGATGTTCATTTGAGCATTATTAATAATACTTAAAAACTTAAGATGACTGAGTAAAAGTCATTAAACTAATGAGAAAATTTTGACATGGCTATATAATAGAGTTAAAAATTGTATGTACAGAATTATTTATAATGATATTATTGACAAGGAGACTGGCTGTTTTGATCTTAATTTTATAGCAATACCTCAAGCAGGCAGGTATAAGAAGGAAGAAATGCAGTATAGTTAAGTAAGTATTCAATTTCTTTTTTAAAAGAGTAAACGGTTGCTATAAGCCAAAGAGTACTTTAAACACAGTCTTTGCCCTCATACAGTTTGTCTGGCATCCGTTTGAAGTCCCTGGAAGAAAGGAAGTTAACAACAGTATAGGGCCGAAAGGGGAAGAGTGTGCCCTGTGTCATGCCAGGCCAGGCCTCTTCACCAGGGCTAAGTGAGAAGAGTAGACAGGTGCTGTTTGTCCATTCTGTGCTGGAAAGTAGCAGGTTCTAGCAGATACGCCTTCTCTGACTCTTTGCTAGAGCTACATACTAAAGATAAGGACCGCCATCACTCTTTTCCCGAGGAGACCACTGTGACTCAGCTAGCACTTGGTTGAATGGGAATTTATACCTAAGGCTGATGAGTCAAAACCCAGACCATCCTTCTCCCTCCTGTGGAGCCAGCATGCACACTCCAGGAAGAGCACCGGCCCCGGGAGTATTGCTGTGCAGCAACTCTCTGTTGCTAGGATGCACGGGTAGGGATCCTGGAGGTGGTAGGAGATGGGCAGAGAAGACAGATGTGGAACCAGGCTTGCAAAATCTCTAGAGCTCTGCATCTCAGTGTTCTCTTCCTGTCCTTTTTCTAGAAACTGCTGATAAAAAGGTGGGGGAGGTATTGGGAAGGGTCAGTGCAGTGCTTCGCGTGGCAGTGAGAAGGGGCTGGTGGAGTCTGTTAGGGGAGTGGAGGCATCATCTTTCTCTTCCTATCAGAGCCACTGCTAACACTGAGGGTGGATATTCCCACGCCTGCTTTTGCATGGGAGCCTGGGGACTTGTCCCCTCCCTCTCCCTGCTGCAGTACTACACAGGCAGCTGGGGTGCTGCCTCCTCCCACCTCCTTCATCCCTATACTGCCCTCCCACCCGGGTGCCTTCACACTTGCTTTGTGTCAGCAAGTCCTGGTATGATCTAGGGTTTGATCTCGTCGTGGCTAGATTTGAAGATGGCATGAGATACAGAAGTCTGGGAAAAGAATGAGTCTTTTCCCTCCGCACTTTACTCTTTTCCCACCCTGTCTGAAAGGTCTAGCACTCAAAAGTTGTCTAGTACGGTGATCAAAAGGCATTGAGTTGGCAGACTGTGATCGCATTTTTACTCTTTAGGTGTGAGGCATTGGCTTAGTGACATATTTTGAGCCTCATTTTCCTTATCTGCAAAAGTGAGAGTACAATTCACCACTAGACTAATTGAAGCACCCTGCCAAGAACTTCATGCTATGGACTGGAAAGTGCATCGAGGAGGGCTTGAACTGGATAGCATCTGGGTTCAATATGTATTTGAAGAGTCATTTCATATTAATAATTCCAGAGGAGAAATAGACTGTGAGCATTAGTAGTCCATTTATAGCTGGGTTGTTTTTTTGTTTTGTTTTGTTTTGTTGTATTGTGGTGTGGTGTGGTTGTTAATGTGACATAAACCTAGAGACACCTGGGAAGAGGGAATCTCAGTGGAAGAATTGGCTCCATCAGATAGTCTTGTGATTGTCTTGATTGAAGACCGATGTGAGGGGAACTAGTGACTGTACACATAGCACCAGCACAAGGAAAGTAGGCCTGGGCAGTCCAAAGAGGTGAGTTCAGGTGTGAGCCAAGGGATAAGTAAGTAAGAGGCCATCCACCCTGGCTTCTGCTCCAGGTCTGTGCCTTGAGATTTTGTCCCGACTTCCCTCAGTGATGGGTTGTGACCTGTAAGTGTAAGCTGAAATAAATCCTTTCCTCCCCATTGTACTTTTTCTTATAATGTTTATCAGAGCAACAGAAAGCAAACAAGAACAATGTGCATTTATCCATTTATTGCTCTCACAACCACAATGGCTTTGTAGTGGCCCATCTATTTGCCACGGCAAGCCCATGTTTTCTCTTCTCTTCTGCTCAGAGAGAGAGAGAGAGAGAGAGAGAGAGAGAGAGAGACTCTGACTCCTGATTTATATGTCAACTCTCAACTAATGACCCTCATTCCTTTAAAATACCATGAGCCATGAGAACTACATATTGTGGTCATATTGATCTTTCAAGCTAGATTACTATAGCTCAGGCTTTGGCCCCATGATGCAGTAAGCTGTCTTCCCTGCCTGCCACTGACAGCACAGAGCCTGCCTGTTAGAGCTTGCCTGGCCCTTCTGATAATAAGGCAGGCTACAGTGAGAGGGAGCTGGCTGTAGCCTCAGGCACCTGGCAAATTATTAATGGGCCAGCATGAATGGACTCAGCTTGAATCGGGCACAGTGTACCTCTGCAGGATCCTGTCAGCCAAAACCACTGTGTCTGTTGTTTGAAGCAATACCTCTGGCTGCTTCCCAGGTGCCCTCAACACACAACTGTGGAATTGTGCCATGTTCTTGTCCCTTTGTTTACCTTGCTGACAAAAGGGAATCAGTTTGTTTTCTTACTGTTTGGAGTTGCTGATGATTCTTCAAACCTTAAAAATGTTTGCGATACATTGTCCCCTTAATCTGGAAACATCTATTTAATCTGCTTTATCTTATTTCCCTGTGATATAACTTTCTTGATCAGAGTCTCTGAGGAAAAAATAAAAACAAAACCCTGGGACCTGTGCCAGATTCTTTCACGGTCTCTTCTGCATCCTTCCAGCCACAGGGTCGCAGCCGCTGAACCGCTGGAGATGCTGGTGGGAATAAACACGGGTCTGAGGTGTTGGCCTCCATCTGCTCATCAGATGTTTTGTTTGGAAATGAAATGTTTCTCAGAAGCCCACGTTGAGAGCTTGGTACTCGATGTAGCAGTCCTCAGAGGCGACTGGATCTGAGGGTCCGACCTCCTGACTAGATGAATCCATTTATGGATTGACAGGTTAATACTTTATAGAGCAGGAACTGTTATGAAGCCAAGCGCATTATCCATCCACCCACCCCCCTTGGTGAACACCGTGAGGTCAGTAGACTTGCTCGGCCATGGTCTTCCAGATGTTCTGCCTTAGCAGACAGGACCGAACCAACTGGGTCAAGTGTTTGAGGCATGAAAACACTGGACTCATGAGTCAAAACCACCATTTCCCCCTTTGATTTGATTTATCTCAGATACTTGATCAGAGCAGTGGGAAGCTGACTTTCATGCCTGATAACCAGGTAGCCGTAAGGGAACATCCTGAATGGACATCTGCCTCCCTGAAACCTACCTTGAGCTGTTGTTTGGTGTTGGTCTTGTTTTTTGAGACAAGATCTCACTCTGTAGCCCAGGCTGGCCTTGAAGTCTTGGCACTCAGCCTTCCCAGTGTTGAGACTGCGGACTGAGTCACATCAGGCTCCTTAAGCTATTTTAAATGTGCCAGGCTGTGTCCACCTGCCCCTTCACAGCCGCGGTGTCAGTGATTAATACAAGTGGCACCCGGGCGTGGGGTGCTCTCTTACGGCCTGACCCCTTGCTCTTGGGAAGGAGTTACTTCTCCAGCTCCCAGCTGAGCAGGTGGAGGTCTGCTGGTAGGTAGGCAGCCTGAGGAGTCAGCCCCCAGTCCCTGGCTGTGCTGACTCATGCTCCTTGTGACAGTTTTGCTGCCTGCCACAGCCACACTTTTGTCTTTCCCAATTTGGTCTTTTCTTCTTCCATCCAAATAGCTGAGTTCTTCTGGTGACTCCACACATGCATCCTAGACATCACACCCAGCTTTTCCTTCCATTTTGAATCCTTTCTCCCTTGACAGAATTCTAAAAATGTGGTGCTCTTGGGGAAGCTATAATTTGGTCAATTTTAGTTTCATTTTTAATATGAAATTGCCACAAAGTGAAAATTTATGCTTAATCAATAGAAGTACCCCCCCCCCTTTTCCTGTTGGAGTATGGGGTAGGAGTCTTGAGACTCTCAGATTGGAAGGTTGCCTCTAGATTGCTTGAGCAAACTTCTTTGGGGGCTAACAAACGTTTCCAAATAAGGCTGTTTTAGTTTTGCAGGTCATATAGTCTTTGCTTATATTAGGAGAACTGTGAGGCTAGCCTGGGCTTTGTAGAAAGATCTTGTCTCTCAAAATAAATCAACAGCAGCAACAGCAAATCCCTAGGAAAACCAAAATAAACAAGAACAACAAAATCCTTCAATTCTGCAATTATTTCATGAAACCAAACATAAATAGAATGCAAAGAAATGAGCATGTCTGTGTCCTAATAAGATTTTATTTACACAAACAGGCCAGAGCAGAGTTATGACATGGATCATAGTTTGTATTTAGTAGGGTTGTTCTTGATAATGAAAATTTTGCCAAAGGGCACGACGTTGGACAATCTATGTTGTGTTGATTTAATACCTACACCTTTTCTACTCCAAGTCAGTGTTGCTCAGCAAATGAATGTGCTGTCACTGTATTGTTGTCATACTTGAAAGTTCTTAATGAGACAAAGATAAACCAGAAACGCTGGCTTATTGTAACAGTCAGGGCTTCTGTTTCATGTGACCCATCAATAGATAATCTATACGAGAACCCGACAGTCTAAGAAATTCAGGGAGGGAGAACAAAGACCCCCCCAGAGTGTCCATCATTCATTTTGTCTGTAGTCCCTGCTATGGACCTTATATGCTTTATATGTTGTATAAATGCCCTTCGCATCAAGGGCTTTATATGGCTTATCACAGGAAATTTACCTAGGACCACAAAGCTAACAATTGGATTTGGTTGTAGTCCTGGACTGTCTGACTCTAGAACCTACCTTCAATTATTATCAAGTAATTGGATTTAGCAGATCAGTCACCTGCAGCTAGAAGACTGGGTTGAAATGGCAGAGACTACTGCTACTCCTTCCTTACCCCTCTTAGACATAAACATCACAGAGGGTGGCTGTTAGGTGGGACCTTTCAGTGGGAGTTAAGAAATAACGAAACCTGAAGACCTTTGGGTTGAATTGATCTTCAAGGCCCAAGAGGAGCATGAATATGTCAGGTGTGTGTATCATCCACAGATTTAAGGGCTCATAGGACTTAAAGAGGGGGTGTAGGCTCTGTTTAGCTCAGAGTTTTGCTGGCTAGGAGACAGGATACAGAAGACAGGAACGCCAGGTCTTCTTTCCACCCACCAACCCTCCGCCGCAGAGTGAAGAAGTCTGTGTTTCACGTATATCTGCGCATCCATTGAGGTACACATTTTCCTGGGGTACCTGTGCCTTCTAATGAGGCCAGTGGAGGGAGGGCAACCCACACTAATCAGGACTTTTATTAGTTTCTCATCTTTCTAGCTCAGTGATTTAAAGAGAATACCAACTTGTATCTAATTTCCATTGGGAGTTGCCTTCGTTAGATAAACCTGTGCCAAAAGGAAATCTTTAAAAATAATTTCCATTGCTCTGATTATTTGTGGGTGGTATTTTTTTGTATGGTTTCCAAAGCAGTGACCCTAGCCACACTGAGGACAGTCACTTGGTGCTCTTGCCAACTCCGCACTCAGTGAAAAGTGCAGAGAAAGGTGCCTGTAGCTTTGGTTACAAACTCCTTCTCCTGGAAGTGGAATGGGTGGGTAGCTCCCCCAGCCCCAGCCTTTCAGTGTATATCCATCAAGGTATAGTCTCGTTGGTGTGTTTTTCCCAGATTCTGAACATTGCCCCAGGACAACTGTCTGCGTTCATTTTGGCACCAGGACAGATGAGAGGGTGTTTCCTGTTTGCCTGACTCTTGCCCCAACTTCTTTCTCTGTTCTGTTAAGCTCTTGGCTAAATTCTTTCCTCTTGTAGTCCACATTTTAACTGATGTTAGGGCACCGAGTGCAAAAATCTGCAAACAGTTAGCTTTTCATGTTTGAGCATTCCAGTCAGAACAGACTGAAGTTAAAGTTCTCGGAGCACGGCAAGATCCCCCTCTGCATAATGCATTAAACATTTAATAACTGTACTAATAATCCCAAACACTTTTAATGGGCCACATGGGAGCCTTAATGTGGTTTAAAAAAAAAAAAAGCGTGTTTCTTCACGTCAAGTTAACTTGCATCAAATTGAGAGAAATTCTTCGAAACAGCTTTGAGGGGCTGGAGGTTTCTAAGCCAGGAAACAAGTAGCATATCCTTAAAGTAGTTCCTATGTAGAGAAAGACAATAAAGATATGGTGAGCGCTGACCTAGCACTGAGCATTTGTTTGCAGTTTAATGCTCTTTGAGTTGAGAATCATCACAGGGCTCTGGTGTCTCTGCTGCGTGTCAGGCTAAGCGATTATGAGTAGGGTTGGCAGCTCAGACCACTCTTGGAACACAGGTCTCTGGCTTCAGGACCTTGTTCTTTGATTGGGAATGTGAACTGTTTGAATTTGGTCCTTTTTGAAGTATTGTAGGAAAAAAAGAACATGGAGCATTGAAGGCAAAATTTTGAAGGACAATGTGTTTTGTGTTAAACCGAATTAACATTTATTTCTAAGTTGAATGTTTTACAGAGTTCTTCTCCGGTGAAACAGGTGTGCATTTGAAGCAACACAGTTGCTCTCTGAAACTCGGAAAGAAGTCGTTAGAGCAAGGATGAGTCCATTATTGCAATAACCAGTTTTACTTTGTTTGGCTTGTTTCAAGTAGGGTTGGCTCCTTGCTCTAAACATAATCCAGTCAAAACACTTGCAGTTAAAAAACGTGAATACACTAAGGACTTAGGAAACTGATATTTTTCAAGCATCTGCAAGGAAATGATGTCTTCTGGATAAAATTCATGACATAATCCTAGCCTATCAGCTCACTAGCCCTGTACTTCAGTGATAACTTTAAAAAATTTAAATAATTTTTAATTGAAAAATTTAAAAAATTGCACATATCACCGTCAGTATGGCTATTTATATGGCAGTTATCAGAATATTGCTATAAAACTCATATTTTAAGAGAAAACACAGGTTTTGCATTGATTTTGCTGTGTAATCATCTCTCTGTCTTGATTCTTGATGATGTTTTTGTCTGGCCTAGTGTACTAGGCCATAGTATCTGGTCTAGTGTTGCTATTAACATGATTAATGCACACAAATTGTAAATATTGGACCCGTTTTTATTCTATGAGGGAAGTTTAGTTTTCCAGTTCAGAGAAAATAGCAGACTGTTGACTATCATAGATAAACAAAGTCATTAGCGTTACTGACCAAAGTCGAGGTACGACCCGAAAATCAAGAGGCTAGTTTTCATGTAAGGCTTTGGAGCTGGCTGGGGCGGGGGGCCAGGGGGGCTGTTGGAGAAATTGCTGCACATTGGCAGCACCCGGGAGTGGGCATTCTGCCTTTGAAGAGTGTGTTTGTTTGCAAATGTCAGTTCCAAGATGCTTTATAATAAACAGGTCTGTTCCTCCCTGACCTTCTCCATCCAGAGAGTTCCAGCTACAAGCAGCTCACCCCATTTAAGGACAGCAGTGATGCAAGCATCTAATGACAGTGAGTGTTCCTAAAAGGAAGAACAAAAAAGCCTGGCTTTTTAAGAAGGAATTTACTGGTATTAGCAAAGAAAATCTCAAAGTGGCTTCACTTATCTCCACTGGCTTCCATTCATCTTTCCTTTTAGCAGAATGACAAATGGGTGGATAGTTACGGCTTTGTTCTAAAGTGGCCCGTAATGTGCTTCTGTGTTTTACATCCCAGAGGACGGCCAAGTCCATATATGGCATTGGTACTCAGAGAAGCCTCGTTTCCTTTCATTTCAATCTATACAATAGGTAATGTACTCGTGTCCAGGTCAGGATTAGTGTGTAGCAACTGCTAACCCGAAAGCTTGTGTTTCTAAGAGCTTGAAAGGAGCTGTTGGTCCATTCAGATCAGTTTAAGTGACCAGGTTTTTGTCTTTGAAAAAGCTTCAGAATTTGTGAATGGTTTTGAGTCAGTCTTTTCCTTTCAACTTCATGCCATTATCTGTTTCTCAGTCTCTGTAATACCTGCCCTCTGGTGCTTGAAGCTCTGCTTTGAATCACAGCATGGCCAAAGACCAGGCTGATGTGGTACCCGGGTTGCAGTGTGTATTGCGACTTCATTCCTGGAAATGCAGACATACGCAGGAAGGACCAGATTTAAACTTGGGAACGGCAGAGGCCAGAGCTCTATGCAAGTCTGATGTGGAGCAGGGTATTCTAATAGAAATGATGTCTAAGTTTTCCTGTGTGTTTTCAATGTAAGTGCCAACATTTACTAAAAGAGGGAAATGCTTGCTTTATGGAACTGGGCAGATTCTGTTGGTTAGAGATTATTTTTCTGGTCGTGGGTTGATTGGACAGGCTTGTCGGGACTGTTGGTTCACTTCTGAGCTTCTTGACTGTAGGGCTGTTTGTTAACCATGCAGTCCCTTCACTTGTCACTGAGAGATTGGGCCAGGTAATATTGACCTCTTTCATGGAGTAGATGAGGAGTAAGTTTAGGAATATTAAGAAAGCCATTGATTCCTTGATTCCTCCTAACTGAGGCTACTGCCTCTGAAGATGGCTGACAGTTGAGCAGACTGATACTCCTAGACAGGGCTTTGTCAATATCTGATCAATATAATCCTTAACAAGTCTTCCCATGTTTCCAGTTCATTACCAATTTTAGCCTCTGTAAGAGAAGGGATTTTTTGTATTCAAGTGTCTTACAGAGGGAAAATTTATGTTTTTAAGGTAAAATTGTATTGCTCCCCCAAAGCCAACTGTGGTAGTTTAGATAAAGCCTCCTTAGGCTTATATATTTGAATACCTTGCAGTGGAACTGTTTGAGAGGGTTGTAAAGATTAGGACGTGTGGCCTTGTTTGAAGAAGTGTGTCACTGTAGGGGTGGGCTTTAAGGTTTCAAAAGCCTGTTTCAGGTCCAGTCTCTGTCTTTGTAGCTCCCAGCTACAGATCCTGCTCCCTGTCATAATGATAAAGGACTAAACCTCTAAAATTCTAGCGAGCCCCCAATTTAACGTTTCCTTTTATAAGAGTTGCCTTGGTAATAGAATCTCTTCCAGCAATAGAACAGTGACTAAGACACAAACCAAGAATGAATACTTTAACAATGAAGAATTCTGTTAGCGGGTAGTGGTTAGCACACACCTTTAATCCTAGCACTTGGGAGGCGGAGGCAGGCGAGTCTTTCTGTAAGTTCTAGGCCAGCCTGGCCTATAGAGTGAGTGCCAGGATAGGCTCCAAAGTTACAAATAGAAACACTGTCTCAAAAAACAAAACAAACAAAACAAAAAAAAAGAGAGAGAGAGAGTTCTGTTAGACAATTAAATTTCTATTAATAAAGCATGCTTGCTAAAAATATTAGGAAAAAGTTAATTAAATCAACCTTGTTACTTTTCTCCTGGAAATTCATCTTGGCACTGATGGATGGCCATTCTTTCGACAGCCCTGAAGCTTTTCCAGTAGACTAAATGATACCTCTTGCAGAGGATTAGCGCTGGCTGTAAGAAAGATGGTATACTACTGTGTTTGGTTTTATGCCCTTTCCTGCTTGCTGTGTTTTCTCTTATGGGCTCAATGCATGTTATACACTAGTTTTTCTTTCTAGAACCCTAGCCCAAGGAGTGGTGACACTAACATGTAGGGTGAGTTTTCTCTTAATTTAAACCTCTCTGGAAATACCCTCATGGCATGCTCAAAGCATATCTTCTGGGTAATTTTAAGCAATGAAGATGAACCATCAGAAGTCCAAATAGAACCAAACACACTACTTATAACTCATAACATTTTTACCCCTGCTCTTCATGACTGTCTGGTAATGCAAAATGGATCCAGCCCAACTAACTGCAAAAGGACATGTAGTCCTTAAACACCTCAACAGAGCTCAAAACACCTCAGCAGAGCTCAAAAAAGCTCTTCAACTGTGAACCTCTATAAAGTAAGTTTTTTTTAAAAAGTTACTACATATTTGTAATATATAGAGTCACACAATAAATATTTCTATTCCAAAAGCTAAGAATGGGAGTATAGACTGGAAAGACTAGAAATATGTATTTTATACATATACATATGTGCATGTATAATAACAATTATAATTTCAGAAATACCAAAACTATTAATTACTTAAAAATAAAGTGAAAGAGGACTGTGGAAGCAATTCTGACATAGTTCTTCAATGTCTGGCCTCCATAGGTTAATGTTTCTACACACACACACACACACACACACACACACACACGAACCTTTGTTTCTGGGAGGAATAATGAGAATTCTATGTTCAAAAAGGACAAAAAGCTGCCACCTGCACTCTGGGGAAGTGGCCATACTAAGAACAGTGCCCTGACACAGCATTTTCAGTGTAGTTTTTAGTTTAGCTTGTTATTAAAAAAAAAAAAAAAAAGGCCTCTTTTTCATATCCATTATCTGCCCTAATAGACTGCCTCCTTACTTAAGTCGGTGTAGTAACACTAGCACATGGCAGAGAGGTCAGAAGGCGTCGTCCAAATATCACTCAGGCATGCACATATCACACACATGCACTTTTCTACCTTCAGGACATAGGGAATTTTAGAGATAAAATGCCGTTTGTGAGACCGCTTCTTACAGAGTGCTTTAAAGGGATAAGGCAGGAAGAATACAGTTTGAAACCTATTTCCCAGCAGGTATTAGTAAATGAGATTTACTTTTCTCAACTAAAACATGAAACTCTGTGCATTCACAATGCATTATAGTATATTATTTCAATACATGCATACATGTATATTTCAATACATATATAACAAAGAATGACATACTTTTTCAAATTCTTCCACTCTATTATCTGTTCTCCCTCAATTTTCCTATTTCCAAAAATAATGTTCTCTCTCTCTCTATCTCTCTCTCTCTCTATCTCTCTCTCTCTCTCTCTCACACACACACACACACACAATTCTATAAATGAGGGAAAATGAGAAAAAGTGATACTTTCTTCTGCTTCACATGATCTCTGCTCCATTTTTTTGCAAATGACAATTTTATTTTTTAAAGTTGTTTAATAATACTGTTTATGGTCCAATATCATTATAGTTTTGATTTGTAGTTATCTATATTTAGTGTTTATTTGTTCTTCTTTTTTAATATGTTAGTTGACCTCATGCACCCATCTGTAGATTGATATTTGCTCTTTCAGTGTTTGACTATTTTGTTGTGTATCTACTCTAGATATGTATTCTCTTTTGGCTGCATTGCTGGCAAACGTACTTCCCCCCATTATATCTAGTGTCTATTTACTGGGTTAATTACCTTCTTTCCTGTGTAGAAACTCTTCAATTTAATTGAGTTCTACTTGCCAATTATCGCTGTTATTTCCTAAGCTTGTGGGGTCCTGCTCAAAAAGTTATTGTCTGCATCAGTATTTTTGAAGTGTTCTCCAACGTTTTCCTCTGGTTATGCCAGGGATTCGGGTATTAGGTTAAACTATCAATTTTTTGATTGATTTTTTTTTCAGGGTAAAGCATAGTTCCTTTCTTTCTCTTGTCATATGGATATCCAGTTCTCTGAGGATGCCTGTTAAAGGTGCTGTCTTTTCTCCATGCGTGGTTATGACTGTAGATGTGTGCACTTATCTTCTGTGTCTTTTGTTCATTGAAGTTGGTCTGTGTATCCTTTTGTGGGCCAGGAAGCTCCATGCTGTTTTGTTACTGTAGCTCTGCTTTGTAGTACGCCCAGTATCACACCTTTGCTCAGGTTGACTGACTTTGGGGTCTCTGGTGATTCAATATTAAGCATCATGTTTCTGTGGCTATGAAGAATGCCACTGGGGTTTTGACAGGAACCCTCACTTAGGTAATGCAGTCATGTTCACAATGAACATGGAGATCTTTTTTTTTTTTTCATTTTCAGGTTACTTCTTTCCTATTTTACAGTTTTTCTTGTTGAGATCTTCCACTCGTTTGCATAGGGTTACTCTTGAATTTTGTTTTTATTGATTTTTTTTCAGACTCTTAAAATAGGATTGTTTTCTTTTTTTTTCTTGACTGGTTTGCTGGGTTTGGTATATGAAAAAGCTACTGACTTTTTTTTTTATCCATTTTGTATTCATACTCTAATGATTTTAACAATTCTAAAGTTTCTGGTGCTGCCTTTAAAGTCTTTTAGATATAGGGACATGTTGTCTGCAGGTTTGGATAAATTTACTTCCCTATTTGTAGTTCTTTTATTTCTTTATTTTGCTTTCTTTCTCTACATAAAACTTAAAACACTACATACATTAAATAAGAGCAATCCTATTGGTCTCATTACTGATTAAATGATATGTTTTCTTGTTTTCCTCCATTCATCGTGATGCTGGCTATGGGCTTCTCGTGTGTTACCTGTATTCTGTTGTGGTATGATCTTTCTATACCTGTTTTCTTCCAAGCTTTTATCATGAAGGGATGCTATGTTTTGTCAGATACTTTTATTTTATTTGCAATTTTTATCTTTTGTTTTGTTTGTGTGCGATTGTGCATTTGTAGACTTGTTTGTGGTGAACCATCCTTGCATCTCTGGAAAGAAACAAACAATTATGGTATATGATCTTTATGTTGTGTTCAATCTGACTTGCAGGTGTTTTGGTTAGGGTTTTTATATCTATCTTTACCAGTGGTCTTACACTAACCAAAACTTCATCTAGCTTTGGTGTCAGGGTAATAATCGTGTCACAGAGTGAGTTGGAAGCATATCTTCTCTTTTTGTGTTATGAGGTCATTTAGAAACCGTTGATATTATTTTTTTTTGTCTCAGAAGACCTTATTGCCATAATACCATTATGTGGTATTGATTTGTTTAGATTTCTTTTTGTTCAGTTTTGGGAGATCTTGTTTGTCTAGGAATTTACATGTTTCTTCTATATTTTCTAAATAAGTTTCTTATGTTAACCTTTAATGATCCTCTGGATTTTCATGGTGTCTTTGTATCATTTTATTTCATTATTCTATCTTTAGTTTGTACCTTAATGTTTTTTTCTATACCCTAACTATCTAGGTTTGAATTTCAATCATTTTACAAAAGTCTTATGTTCTTAATTGTGTGTGTGTGTGTGTGTGTGTGTGTGTGTGTATGTTATTACTGTGTGAATGTTGTAGTTCATCAATCATGGATCCATTCCTCAGATTTTCTGTCCCTCTTCAACTATTGGTAAAAATTGAATTTTTAAAGTTGACATCCTGACATAGTAAGCCTTTTTAAGATTTCTGGGTTTTCTCCCAATAACTCTTTGTTGAATTTCTCATTCATATTCTGCATTGCTTTCCTTAATTCATTTATTTAGTTACTTTTCTTTATTTTCTTGACATCCAGTGATCTTTAAAAAAAAAATTCCTTTAAATTCTGCATTCAGTATTTCACGGGTTTCATTTGAGTCTTTGGAATCATTTGATGGAGAACTGTGAGCTCCTGGAGGAGTCATGACACGTGTTTTCTCATATTTTTTGTATCTTTAATGATGAGAGATTTTGGATCAATTCTAATGGATGGTTGTTTGGTTTTTGTTTTTGTTTTTTTAGTTTACTTCAGTCTTTGTGGGGACTGCCATTTTCTTGATGACCTGTATTGGGATGGCTGGTTATGTGTAATAAATTTCCAGTTGTGTTTTATATAGCTGTAGTGAAACTCCTATTTCTTTGAGGCATTAGTATTTTGACATAGTTTGTACTGTGTTGGAGCCTGAGGGTCCTGTTTCCTTGTAGGCCTTACAAGAGTGGCATGTGGCTAATAAATCAGGCGGATGTGTTTTATACAGTGGAATCCGTGAGGTATGTCCTTTGTAATTGCTACTTTAATCTTGTCAGTAGCACGTGATCTGAAGAAGCATGGGAACAGCCTATGCTGTGATCTATCAAAGCTGTAGTGGGCATAGTGTTTTTGTTATTTCTCTCTGCTGTCACTGGGGATGTATAGCTAGGAAAGAGTGTTCAAGCCCCACCTACCCATGATGTCTTGGCGCCTTTTTGACAGTTTGTGGGTTTTATCTCTTATTCTTTGAATTAAATAGTCACTAACATTCAAGCTAGGATGTTTTGTGGCTAGAACAAGCTGTGTTGACACATAATCAGACTAGGAGGGTAGTTCAAAAGTAGAGCATTGACATACAATACTAGAAAAGTGTTGTGCTTGATCCTGGTACTGCCTAGAAAGGATCAAAGAAATGAGAATGACAACAACAAATAACAATGAACCATGTGCAAAAATAAAGTGAAAACCAAGTACCAACTCCAGAATCCATGATTTAGGATAGAATTTGTAGAGGCATAAATAATAGCAATAATAATAATAATAGATGTTTTAAATGAGGGCAAAATAAAAAAAGAATAGGGAAGGTTAAAAGCAAAAAAAAGTTAGAATATTAAAAGCTGCAGAAGGATGAGAATGCAGAAAGATGAGAATACTTCTCATTCACCACTGTGGCTCCCTCTGCAACTGTCTTCTTATTTGCTTGTGTTTTGTTTTTACACGGTTATCAGATTGACTAAAATGGTTTCTCTTTTGTATGTTGATGCAGTTAGGTGCTTTTCAAGACTAGTTTCTGGAATGTGATTATACTGATAATTTTTATGGTAAATAATTTCCCTGTTGCATTAAAATCTTTGTTTCTAAAATGAAACTGTTGTGGAAAAGAGGGACCACGACAGCTTATTCATGTCCTCCCCAAGCCCTGATGGTGCATGGCACCAAATGCAGTGAGTATTCTTGAATGATAATAATAATGGTAAATGAGCAGATGTAAATGAAAGGATGGGTAGACGAATAAATGATTTTTTGCAGGAGATGGTGTCTTTTGACTCTGTGCTAGGAGATAACTTGTGGGGAAAGCATGTTAAGTCTTAAAATCACAAACAGAGCAAGAAGTCTTATTAAAGTTACTTTTATATCCGAAGTTACGTCATCACTTATCTTCAACTAAGTTCTCATTGAATATATTAGATGCTAAGTCCGTGCTTGAGGATGTGCAATAGTAGGTGAAAAGTGCTACCTTTACAAAGTGGGCCAGAAAGCAAAAGTAGGTGTTTGGTGGGTTTTCTGCCCCTCGTTTGTCATAGCCTTGGGAAGGCTGGGCTGGATGCTTCAGTACAGAGGCTGCAGTCATACTTGGGGCTCCTCCGCACACTCAGCAAAGCATGAAGACTGGTGTGGTAGCTGTTGAGAGGAAGACCTCTCTGTGGCAGCAGGCCTGAGGTAGGACTAAACTGTGGGAGGGAAGAAGGCTGCCAGTATCATGCTGTTGATTAAATGACTGCTTGTATCCATTTGCAATCTACTACACAGTTACAGGGCAGGAGTACCCTGTGCAGTAGTATGTCTTACAGTTCCTCTCTGGGAATCATTCTGGATCCTTTCCGGTTCTCCTCCAGGAGAACCTCAGTGTCCCTCAGTGTCCGGCTTTGCATGTTAGAGGGGTGCCCATTTCAGGGATACTCTGTTGACCATGAGCCAGCCTTAGTTCCATGTTGCTGAGACCCACGATTGTTCCATCAGCTCTGTCCAGGCTTTCAATGAAGTCAGAAACCAGAGCTCCCTGGGGCCTACTCAGTGGTGATGAGAAAACAGTCATAGGCGAGAGGTTTAATTGGAAATTCAGTTTGCTCTATACATAAAAATGCCTTTGATGTTTAAAATAATTAATATTTTTGTGAGTTACTTTCAAGTTTTATTTGACCAGTGTGGTGCAGGGTGGCAGTAGTGTTGGCTAGCCAAGTGATGTATGTGCAGAAAACAGCACAGAGCTGGCTTGGGCTCCTGCCACTCACTTGGTACATGTTTGAGTTTCATCAGAGCCTCAGTTTACAGATCTCCAAACTGGGGTAATGACAGTTGCCTGCCCATGTCCATGTCAGAAGCTGAGTCTGTCCCAAGGGTCTGATTGCTTTCCCATCTTATTGCTTATTTCTTGGACATTTTCCCTTGTGATTTCTTGATTCAGGCTGACTCTACCTCTTGTTGCCAGGACGACATAATAGACTCTTACCTAGTGTCCACATCTGGTTTCTTCCTTCAGCTCTCATCATCTCCTTTGGAGTCAGGATGATCCTGTGTTTCTTGTATTAATCCTGTATGACTAAGAAGTCAATGACACATTATTGAACATAAAATTTAAAGAAAACAAAATCTTTATAGTATATCTAGCCTTTTAATTTTTTGCTCTTACTTTTTTCATAGTTATTTCTATAATTCATTCATATTTTAAATATGTCAAAAAGTAGCAGATTCCCATCTCTGCTCTTCTCCACCCTTAAATCATCTAAACCAGGAAATACTTCATTTATTTAGTTAGAGTATAATTTCATGCTTTGTCGAATTTTGACACAACCTGTTGACATCTGCTATGGGAATCTAGCACTCCCAAACATCTCATTTTCCCATTTATGCAGAGAGAAGCTGCCTGTCTTTCTAGCTTCCATAGTTATATCACAGTGTTGATTTAATAACTACATGAGCATTTTCACTGGTGATTTTCAACTTTCTACCATGAATCTATTTTCTTATTGTTATAACGGAGTAGGGCTTTCCCCCTAGGAATTTAGAGTCATTCCTGTTGATTTATTCATTTGATACAGTATATTTTCTGTGACTACTTCCCTCAGAGTTTTCCTAATGAGTTTTATAGTTCCCCAAAGAGCCCCCTTCTCCAAATCATTAAACTGTTGTAATAGGAGCGGCGGGGCTGCGTTCCCAGCACCCCAGCCGCCTCCGGCTAGCTTTACCCAAAATAATTACACAGACACTGTATTCTTTTAATCACTGCATGGCCCATTTCTATCTAGCCTCTTTTAGGCTAACTCTCGCACCTGGACTAGCCCATCTCTAATAATCTGCTGTAGCCCAAAAGGTGGCTTACCAGGGAGATTCTAGCCTACGTCCATCCTGGGTCGGAGCTTCATCGCGTGTGCCTCAGAGAGCAGAGCTCTCGCCTCTGCCCGCAAGAGCATCGTGTCTCTCTGAGGCGTCTGCTCCCTAGAGGAGAGCTGTCAAGTCTGACCTCACTTCCTCTTCCTCCCAGCATTCTGTTCTGTTTACTCCTCCCACCTATGTTTTAACCTATCAGGGCAAGCAGCTTCTTTATTTAGTTAACCAATGAACTTCCTCCATCATTAAACCCATCAAGTAATGCATCCCTGCATCCCTTTCTGAAGATATTAAGCCACTGCTTTCAGGATTGGTTATATCGGATGTCCTTTTCAGCCCATGTCTCCCTCCTTCAGAGGGGTGCTCTCTTTCCTGCATGATGCTGTCTTTCTCAGTTTATTCTTTTGTTTGTTCTTATAACACTCTCCCAAGAAAGGAATGTGTGGAGTTAGGGACGGCTGCTCCCTCCCCTGCTGCTTGTTGGCAGCCAGTTTTTCATCTGTTTCAAGGCTCATCTGTCCCATGATACTGTCTTTTGCTTTTCAGTGTGGACACAAGCTTTGCTACCCTGCAGTTGTTCTCTTTGCCATAGGCTGGATGGCTCTCACTCACCTTTCTACTTGCATAAATGCATGCCATCAAGCTATGTCTTCAGGTGAGATGGTTCTATGGAGGAGAGTCAATAAGATAGGTGGTTTCTCCTGGTTTTCAATTTAGGTATAACAACGTACTGAGTCAGCCTTTCTCAAGCAGATGCATCAGAATTGTGAGGCTTGCATTATAAATTGATGCTTTTTGGAATGAGCTAGAGTATAATTCATTAACAAATAAGATTAGTAGTATCTCCTCAAGGAGACACTTTTCAGTGTGACAGGATGCTTCAGAAGCAGTGAGGCAGCTGACAAGTGCTAACAGTGTAAAATGGGCACTGGAATGGAGGCTGCCCTCAGCTGCTAGCTCCCTTTCCCAGGCTACTGTGACTAGTTACCACAAATGGATAGAACACAATATATAGCTACTCCTTCACAGTTCTGGAGCTGGCAGTCTGCGGTAAGTTGCCAGCTGGACTAGGCTTTGTCAGCTCTAGAGGAGAATTCCTTTTTTGGTTTGTTCCAGCTTCTTCTGGTTGCCAGTCTTGTTGTCTTGTGAACACATCTGCTTGCTCCATCTTTATGCCACCTTCCTGTCCGTGTGGCTGTCTCCTCTGTGTCTTTTCGAAGGGCACTTGTGATTGAATTTAGGGCCCATTTTGCTAATTCAGGGTGCTGTCTTCAAAACCTGTAACTTAGTTATATCTATAACGACCCCTTTTCTAAATAAGGTAACCCACATTCTAGAATTAGGGCATAGACAATGGAGCCACCATCCAACCCTAAAGTAGCTCCCAAAGCATGAGACCCTTTAAGATATGTGCTCTCTACTCCTAATGAGACGGTATCTTTCATCTGGGCAGAGTCATCACTCAGCAGTTGATGTTTTGCTGATTCGTCCTTTCACTTAATGGGTATCATAGCATAAACCAGGCCCTTTGCTGCCGTTCTGTATAGAAGCCAATAAAACGTAAATCCTGGCACTTGAGAACATCCTTGTGCCCAGACAAGACAGTTTGCTCATGACGGCTGCAATGTCCATGTTCGTGAATAATCATAGAAATGAGGAGGCAAAACTATGAAGAGAAACAGTCAGTCATCTTAGGCACGGATAGGTCGCAGGAGGACCAGGAGGAAGACACCACGATTCACCCGCTGAAGTATCTGAACTGACTCTTGACTGTGCAGGCTGGCCTTATGACACAAACAGGGACAAACTTGAAACAACCTAGGTAGCATCATCTCTGTTTATGTAATCGGTCCCTAGATCATCATGTTAGGGCTTTCTCAGACAGTGCTGCCTTTGCATCTCCATGCACCTTCGGTGAGTTGTTTACTGCTAAGAAAGTGTCAGTATTTGTCTGCGACTTCTCAGCCATTAAGAAAGGAAGGCAAAGGGAAAAGGACCGACACACACTTACCGTTACCTCTCATTATAATTACTCCTCATCATTTGCATTCCATTCTGCTTTTTCATTTGGGAAAGTGAAGGGTAGAAGGAACAGCTAGTGCCTGTGTAATTATCCGGTCTTTTCTGCACATTCTTGGGAACAGAAATGCCATCCTCTGTCATGCATGATCCTTTAAAAATCATGTGTACATAAACCCACCCATACACACGCCCATGTATGTACATTACATGTATATGTATCTATGCATATATATGGTAATTATATATGTAATTGATCACTTTGGGTGTCGAACAATTATTTGTAAGAGAATTTTTAAAAATCTTGTGTGCATGTATAATGTATTTTCAGGGGACACATGCTATCATGTATGACAGAAGACAACTTACAGAATCTGTTTTTCAAGCTTTATATAAGTTCTGGGTATGGAATTCATGTCGTCAAATTTGTGTGACAAATGTCTTTAACCATTATGTTATCTAGCTAGACCTAATTTTAAAACTCTGTTTTCACTTTTGAAATTGATAAAAATAGTGTGCATTCTTAGAAAATGATTATTATAAAATTGCCAAAGTTTTGGCCTGGCCTGCTGGTGCATGCCTGTTATCCCAGCACTTCAGAGGCAGGAGGATCTCAGGCCATTAACTGCATAGTAAGTTTAAATGTGGGCTACCTGTGGCCTTGTCTCAAACAAAAACAACGACAATAACAACAACAGAAGGTTTTCCAGTTTGTAACACCTTGCTGTGGTTTGAAGTTTTAAGAGATCCCGGAATGGAAAAGAAGGGGAGGAGCTGTGTGCTGATCCTGATCCTCATCCTCTGTGGGAATCTCACATTGGATGTCATCATTTTTGAGATGACATTAATTCTTATAGGGAGGTGAATCATTCACCAAAAATTCGTACATTCCCCAGTTACTCTTTTTTATCTGATGCTTATAAGCAACAATTCAATGTTTATAGACAGAAATTGATTTTAGTTAGAAGCTAAAGTGCTCTTGGGGAATAAGCTCCATTGGCTTTGCAATACTCTTGGGAAAACCTTTATCTCTTCTCCTATTATCATTCTCCTTTTCTGGTCTTTTCCTTGTGTCTCCTGGCAGTGAGTTGCCATTTTACCACTCTAGCCCTTTGAATATCTGCTTATGGACCAGGATTTGGGGCGGGGGCAGTGTCAGGCCTTTCTGCCCAGTCTTTGATCCCTGAGGAGAACACCATGGCACTCCCTGTGCAAACCCGTACCCACCTGCCCCAAGTAGCTGACCAGCATTCCCCCCGCTAGCTATGTTTTTCTAGGCTTAACAGTTTGACTGATCCGGTCAGAGAAGTTTGTGATTTGCGATTTTGCCTTCTAACATAAATGTCTCAGATCCTTCAAACTACACTAAATGAAGCCCATGTGAGTCTGTGGAGAAAACCCAGGGTTTCCTTTATTCATGTGACTAACATGGCAAATTTATTATTCCATTTTGACCTGTTTGTGGAAGGAATTGCTTTGATACATTCATGGCTTGTTTGGAGGGCATTGTAGTCTATTTTGTTTTCAGGACTTTGGTTTTGTGATAAATTTTGGATGGTGTCCAGCAGTCAAAAAGCATGATCCTAGTTTCCTTCTGCTTTAATGCTGTTTTCAGCCCTGAGGTTAAGAGGACTGCTTATGAAATTGAAATCTCCTGTCTAACTGTTAAGAGGTGGTTTCTTTTTATAATTTTATTTTACTTTCTGCTCTTTAGCCATATTATAGAAGAGATAAAATCTATGTTCAGAGTGATCACTCCGATCACTCACTTTCTCTTTATAATCCCAGTGTTTCTAAGAAAGGAAGAGCACCAAAATCATGGAAAATCCACAGACTTTCCTGCCATAATTGCGATCAATAAAATGTTCTTTTCATTCTAGTCCCCCTGGATATAAACTAGCACAAGCCAAAATTAGCAATAATCTCCATGCCAAGAGAATTTCATGAGTTCGGGAAGCCCTTTGAGCCTCTGCCCTTAGTCTGGCAATTGTTTCGCCTCTGTGTTAATGGCAGAATCCAAGACCATATTCAGTCTGCAGAGGTCCCATCCACAGAGCGGGGGTTGGGTGCTGAGCAGCAGAGCGGGCAGTGTGCAGCTTCTAGTTTTGTCTGCAGTGATGCTGGCTGCCCAGACAACACTCCAACAAAAACCTGGTCCTCAGCAGCAGCTTTGGGGCACCCATACTGTGAGCAGAGGATGCTGCCTTCATGGCACAGCCAGTCATGACATAAGGGTCACCTGTTGGCAAAGACTGAAAGACAGGGACAGAGTTTTATAATGGGATGAATAAAGACTTTTTGGAAGCCTGACTAGCATAAGAAGGCTTATTACCTGTGTCCCCCTCCCCGAGTAAGGGAAGGCAACCCCTGCTGTGAAACTTTGGAGCTTGAAGCACAGTGACACCCTGGCTCATACTTTCATCTTACTGGTTCATCTTTACATTCCTGGAATGAGTTTGTGTGTTTACACAATTTCGTGAATCTTTGAGCGTTTTTCCTTGTGAAGTCTGTTAACACATTTGGAAAGTCAGTAAACACAGTACCGTGGTTGCTTTGTGGCTTTTAGGTTTTGGCTTTTCTCTGAAATTACCACCATGCTATTAAACTTTGATGAAGTTAAGAACATCTGAGGATAGAAGAAAATAATTAGCAGCGGTTATTCATGTTTGGAGTTTGGGAAGTGTGCTGTTTCCATAAAGGAGTCTAAGGGCTCACTTGGTGAGAAGTTCCTTGGCCACATGTAAATCACGAAATGCATTTCAAAATCAGTTTTGATTAAGATGGGAATTTGAGCCTGCCCTGGAGAAACAACTTATTTGCACATCATTTATGGCATGAGCATAAAGGTTTGGTATAGAGACGGCGCTTTCTCATCTTTCTTTAAAAATAGTTTGGATTATAAAGAGAAAAATAACTGCTTGGGCATAGAGGCAAATCGTTTTCCAAAAGTGGGTTTTAATTCCCTGAGTTGATATCAAGGTGGAAAATAAAGGACAATTACTAATAACTTTTCAAAAGAACCAAGGTTGCAGCTCAACCCTATATAAAAGTGGCAGATCGTGATGAACAAGTTACACACATGCACTGGAGTATGAGTGTGTGTGTGTGTGTGCATGTGTGCATGCGTGTGTGTGCGTGCGTGTGTGTGTTTCTGTGTGTGTGCGTGTGTGTGTGCATGTGTGCGTGCGTGAGTGTGTGTGTGCATGTGTGCGTGTGTGAGTGTGTGTGTGCATGTGTGCGTGCGTGAGTGTGTGTGTGTGCATGTGTGCGTGCGTGCGTGTGTGTGCATGTGTGCGTGCGTGCGTGTGAGTGTGTG
>NW_004949101.1:10998146-11025058 GCF_000317375.1 Microtus ochrogaster | reverse complement strand
TGTGTGTGTGCATGTGTGCGTGCGTGCGTGTGTGTGCATGTGTGCGTGCGTGCGTGTGAGTGTGTGTGCATGTGTGCGTGCGTGAGTGTGTGTGTATGTGTGTGAGTGTGTGTGTGTGTGTAGTCCTCACCCCAGTCCACCCTCTTTTCAAAGCGAGGCCTCATTATGTTGCACAGGCTGGTTTCAAAGGCCTAGGCTCCCAACTGCCTGTAGGTGTGCACTATCACACCCTGCCGGAGCCCTCACCTTTACACAGATATTCCAGTTCTGAATCATATTGCTTCTCCCACGGTAGGCTGCCCATGGCTTGTCTGCGGAGCAGAGACAAGGACCGAGTGACACAGTAGGCAGACCTGAGCAGCCGACCAGCTTGGAGTGGGATTAGATGCCCTCCGCCTGGCTGCTCTGTCCTGTTAGAACAGTGCTTCTCGGGTCACGTCACGTATCAGATATACACACGGCAATTCCTAACCATAGCAAGATTACAGTTATGAAGTATCAATGAATAACTTTATGGTCGGGGGTCACCACAACATGAGGAGCTGTATTAAAGGGTCTCAGCATTAGGAAGGTTGAGACCCACTTGACTAAAGGATCAGGCCCCCAGTCCTGCCTGCCTCTGCCCTGCCTTGACAGGTCAGGGTCACTTGGAAAGCTGAGATTTCGTTGGATGCACACACAGATAGCTTCCCGTGCATTTGAGAAGGTGTGTGCTCTCTGCTTTCACTGGGTAGTTGAAGGCATATCTGGCAGACTCGCGTCATGTGGGATATGTCTCCTGCAGTCCTGTTTGATTTTGCCTTCTTGATCTGACATGTGATGGCAAGTGGGTTAGTTGTCTGCTTTTCTTATATTTCTCATAGTGCTCTTAAAAAGCGGTATCTTAGTTAACAAACTTTAGCTTTTCTTTCCTGTGAACCGGGAATAATTCTCAGCCTGGAAATACAATTTTAAAGACCACAAGGCCTTTGGGCTTGTGAAGGTAGCATAAGACAGTGTGCAAAGGCGAGGCCATTTCTAGATCCAGACTGAATGTTGCCAGATCTGTTAAGTGTGAAATCTGAAACGTTTCAGTGTTGACATTATAGTTCAGGAGACTTGGATTTGGGACTTGGGGATTAGTGGAGTTCATCTGGTAAAGTCAGTGCAAATATTCCAAAATCAGACAAACTCTGAACTCTACTGTGGAACATTGGAGTTGAAAGCCAGGGAGGCTCTGCCCTGGCTTGTAGGCGACACAGCTCCAGCAGAAGAAGCTGCAGATAGAGCCATGGGAAGCAGGATGCTGCTTCACAGGAGCAGTCTCTGCTGCTGCATGCACTTCTGTGCTGTTTGGTCCCCTGAGCTCTCACTCATAGCTTATGGGTTGTGATGGCTAAGGGCCTACATTTCAGTAGATTCTTGTTGCCCCAGGTGATATTATACCCCAAATATTGTTTTCTTTGCACTTCCTAGAAAGATTTGCCTTTCTTGATCTGGGCTGTTCGGGCATTTCTGTATGTGATTGATGAGTGGGCCCTGAGGGTGTGGCTTTCCTCAGTTAGAAAGGGAGCGGAATGGTCCACTGTGGTATGGGAAAACAGCATTTTCTGTGCTTGGTTTATTTAATAATAATAATCAGGTCTGGAGTTGCCTCTCATTTGTAGAGCACATGTCTAGCATGTAGGAAACATTGCATTCAGTCTCTGGGACCACATACCTATGCAGTGTGTATCTGTGTGTCTGTTCTGACCGTGTGATGGTTTGAACGAGAATATCCCACAGGCTTTTATTTGCATGCTTAGTCCCCAGCTGCCGAATTGCTAGGGATGGATTAAGAGATGTGGCCTTGATGGGACCTTGTGTCACTGGGGTGGAGTTTGAGGTTTCAGACGCCCACTACACCACCACCCTGAATGCTCCTAGTGGATCACGATGTAAAGCTCTCAGCTACTGCCGCAGCACCATGCTTGTCTGCCTCCCACCATGATAATAATGGTCTAAGCCTCTGAAATTGTAAGCAAGCCCCCAATTAAATGCTTTCTCTTTATCTGCTTCCCGCCATGATAATAATGGACTAACCCTCTGATACTGTAAGCAAGCCCCCTATTAAATGCTTTTATGGTATCTCTTCTCAGCAATAGAATAGAAACTAAAACACAGAGACACATACATGCATATATGCATACATACACTTGCACACACACACATACCAGACAAATCCATGCACACATAGAAACACACATAAACATATGCATATACACATACGCACAGATATATACATCCTCATGTACACAGACACGTACACAGCCCACACCCTCATACAGGAAAACATGCACACACACCCATGGACACCCATGCAATATACACACACAGGCACATGTGCACACACATTGAGACATAGACACAACACATGCACACATGGGTACGCATACATGCATATACATAATGAAATGACTGTGATTTCTATAAAGAAAAGTGCGAGAGGAGATTAATATTTTAATAAGCTTGATTTAATCATTCCTCAGTGTCTACATATAACATCATGATGAATTCCAAAATATATGTAATTAATTATATATGCTAATCAATTATAAAGAAGTTAATGTTAGCACCGTTACCTACTAGTTGCATGCGAGGACTTTCGGTTTGGAAAGCTGAGTTGAGGGAGGGAATGGGATCTCTTTCCCATGTGGACAATACCACCCTTTCAGCTATGGCATGGTGCAGCTGTGCGGGACAGCACGTTCTCCTTATAACTTACTTCGTAAGAATGACCCTTGTCTAGTGTCCACCTTACATCAGAATCCTTGTTGCATAGTATAGTTACAAAGAAATACCCATCCTGAGGAGCTGTAGAGATGTTTCAATAGTTAAGAGCACTGGCTGCTCTTCCAGAGGATCTGGGCTCAGTACTCAGTGCCCACATGGAGGCTCACAACTCATTGTAACATCAGTTCCAGGGCGTCAGATGCCCAGTTTAGCCTCTGGCACACAGAGGGCACATAGACATACATGTAGGCAAAGTACCCATCATGTCAAATAAAATAACCCATCTGAATAAAGGTTCACAGCCTTTTGTTGTTTTTATTCAAGCTGAAGTTTGGACTGTTTTATGTTTTAATGTTATGAGTAAAAGCTGAAAAACATCGACCTTTATAAGTCAGAAGCAGTAGATTTCTGTCAAAGGGAAACCTCAGTATTTCAGAACCCCGTTTGGGGAAGCTGTCTAAATAGGATTTTTATTTGTGCAAATACAGCAGAGATCCACTGTGCAGTGGGGAGAAGTTTGGCTATGTCACAGCAGTGTTACTGTTGTTCGGTGCAAGAAATATTTGACTTGCTTTTTCTGGATAACTTGGTGCTATTCAAGTAGAGCATCTCTCTGCTTGTAGGTGCTTAGTTAGAAGCTCATAATGTCACCTTTGGGTTTGGTTTCTCAGGTGAGTCTTCCTCTAGTGCCTTTCAGGGAGTAAGAAGAATTGTATTGGGTGCCCAGCAGAGTGATGTTGAGGTGATGGAGGGGAGAGATGGTTTCTCTTTACTGACAGATCCCTAGAGCAGCTTTGTGCCTTGCAGGATAAGAAGGGGCAGAAGCCAATGTCAGGGAGATGGATTAGATCTGAAGTACCTTACTACCTTAGCTATACAAGGACCAGGAAGGAGAGTTGGTTGGCCCCAAGGTGGGGAACAGGTATGCTGTCCCTCTCCCATCTACAGTACCTCGTTGAGCATCTCTCAGACTTCGTAAGCTTTGGCACATCAACAAATAACAAAACCAAAACTAAATGCAGAGCTTACCATCTCATGGAAGAATCCGGCTGTCAGACTAACCATACAGCACCTGCAGAATTTGAATTTTTGAGTCAGTGTGTGAAAAGGAGAATCATGATGCTGCCAGCTAGATATAGGGAGTGTCACCTCAGTATGTAGTAACATGTTTCTATGAAGAAGACACAAGCCCAGCCTGCAGAAATCCACGGGTTGAACCCACAGGGAGGTGATAGAGGCAAGTAGGAAGTGCCTTTCATCAGAACCAAGGTTCACTTTATGCTTGTTTGCCTTCTGACACTGGGCTGGTGTATGCTCCGTACATAGCAAATGGATGAGTGGCTAGTGGCCTGCAGAGAAGGAACCCTGCAGAGCACAGAGTTCCATGAGACTGGAGTCCTGGCAGGGCACAGCTCACAGCAGACCATGCAGCTCTTATAAGAACTGAGACCAGTTGCACAGACTAAAGGCTTGCTGTTAATAGTTAGCCTGGTAGTGGGCATAAACTGTAAGTTACCTGGGCAAACTGGGATGTATGGTTAGCTTCTCACCGAGTTGGCCTTTTCTCTGAGAACAGCAGGGAGAAAACCCCTTAAAATTCTTTTAATGGAGTAGGGGCTCGGGACAAGGCTGATCACAACTTGATCCCTCAGGAACAGACTGTAGGTATATGGAGGGAGAGAAGTACAAAAGGCTGAAGCTCCGGAACCAGCAAGACAGCGATTGCTTGGACTGTGGGTGGAGGTGGGTAGGTGGGACTCCAGGGTGGGCCTTGTATTTGGCTTCTGGGGAAGGGAGTGTCAGGTCTTAAAAGAGAACCATTGAGCTAGGGTTGGGGAGGAAGCAGATTGGGGTGGGTGGGTATGTAGTTTTAGGCAAGTTGGAAAATGGAGGTATGAATATAAGTTTTCTTCCTTATCTTATGAATTCCCCAAGTGGGAGAGGATGATGTAAACGTACACATTCTTCATGTTCTTTCCTCTGCCCTCTGCCCCTCTACCCACCCATTCACTATTGACTTAGGCCTGAAATGTAAACTGAAAACAATCCCTTTCCTTCCTTAGAGGTGACTGTGTTTGCAAAGTAGGTGCTGAGTGAGCCTGCATAGCAGAGCAAACGGTTTGTCCAGTGAGAGAGGATTAGAAATTTCTTTGCTTCTAGTGAGCTTTCCTGAAGACCCTGAGCTCCAAACAACCTACTTGGGAATATGAAATTGGGAGCACAGTCAAGAAGAAAAAAAAGCTAGCATGGGGCCTGGAGATGTTCCCACAGGAGCCGGAAAGGCTGGAGTGCTTCAGGGGAACTTAGTTTGTGCTTAGAATTGAGGCTGTGGTTTACAAATATCTTATGCCTCATAGTAATTCCTCTACAGGATCAGCCGCTTTTGAAAAAGCGTGGAGCATGAAGCATGGAGCTAGCGTTAGCATGTGGATAGTACTTCTGTTTCTTGAGGTGGACGCAAACTGAAAGAGCTTGGTCCTCTAGACAGCTGTTTACTTGTCCAAGAGAAAAGAGTCCCTATGTCTTCACATACATGACCCTTAAGAACCAGCATCTCCCTGAGGTGTTTATGAGGTCTGTGTCCTGTGGCAGGTGCTGCCTTCATGACAGGTAACTTTGTGCTCTGTGAGGCATGCCAGACTGACCACCCATTACCCTTTTCTGGTAAGGGGCTAATGCTACAAATGCACTGAGTTTTTACAACAGAGAAAATTTTAACCTTGGTTTTCACTTGGATCAGCTATGCTCTGCCAGGTGACATAAATCCCTGTAATGAAACGGATGTTTGCTTTAAAAAGTATAATGTATACTCAGACCTTAGAACCACAAGAGAGTCCAACCTTACTTACAGTTTTGAATTGTGGAGACTACCTTGGATATCCCTATCATTTTCCATTTCTTTTGCTTTTTCCCCTCTGCTTAGGAAAGCCTGTCTGGCTGCTTCATTAACTAACACACATGTGTGCATTTGCACCACTGATAATGGCAGCAATTGCAATGAGTATGGCTTTAATCAACCTTAGTGTCTAATATCTCCGCAGGCATTATTGTAGCAAGTATTTTAGGCCTGGGATAAACAATTTATATTCATTAGGGGCATCTTGGTATTTCTTGGTGACATATTTATGTCCTTTATAATTCAGAGATTACTTCATATCACCTGGTAAAACTTTGACTACACCAACTAACCGACTCCACTGGGAAGGGGCAGGAGAATATGGGGTTTCAATGCTTTGTGGGGTACCTCTAGGAATTTTCTGAATAGTTTTGGCATCTTCTCTTTCCCTTCCAGCAGAGAAGTAAGATACCTTTCAGGTGAATGAATTGGCTTTGTTGTATAGAGGAACCACAGTGAATACTTACAAGGGAAATAATGTTTTATGAGGTGTTTAAGTAATTCTTTAATGTAACCCTTTTAAAACATAAGAGTTTTAGTTAACCCATTATGCAGCTACTTGACACTTAAACCTGCAGGAGCTAGCCACCATGCTTATTCATTTTATTAGGATATAAAGACATAATGTACGTCTTTTCAGCTGGATCGATTTGATATCGAAAGTTAAGTTAATTGGTACAACTTCCTAGGGGTTTAATAGCAAGAGGAAATGGATCTAATGCATGAGTCTTATTGTGAGATGAATGATGTTGCATGGAAGGTACTGTTCCATCTATCCCTGTATAAAAAGCTCTATGCAGATTACCCACAATAAAAGTGGTCGGTATTTCCGGAAGAGCAGTGCTGTGTTTCTATCATAATATAGTCGATTTCTAAGTATCTGTTGTGGCTCCTACATTATTTCATAAAATGTGATCCCTCACTCGGTCCTTCTTTCCTTCCCTCATTGTTGAAAATGAGCGGTAATGTAAACAATGCCTTATGGATTGGTGTCGTCTGTCACTTGTTGAGGAGGTGAATCACACGCTGTGGTTGTTTTCCTAACATGTTACATGGCGTTCCCATGAAAACCCTCACCAACACCGTCAGTCAGGGCAGAGAATTGGAAGCTCTTTCCTTTGCTATAGGCAGTAGAAGGATGAACGGCAGCCCAAGCTCTTACTCCACTGACTCTGGACCATTTGCCCTCTTTTGCTTCCTTCTCCTCCTAGCCTCTGATCCTTATAAATTCTCCAACGCTGAGAAGTCAGCCAGCTCCATGTGGGAGCTTCTACGTGGGCTTCTTTACGTGGGCACTAATGACAGGATAAGCCAGATGATCTTTTGTTGTGGGGGCCGGCCTGTGCCATGCTGAATGCTCAGCAGCTCTTGTAGTCTGCCCACTAGATGCCAATTGTGGCAGCCCTAAATGTTTCCAGACATGGTGTGTAGGAGTAAAACTGTATATTGGGGCCAGAATTACCCCCATGGTTTAGAACCTGAATAAAGTTTTAAATCTTCCTTTAACCATATTATTTGGAGGTTATCGGCACTAACACATTTCACCAATAGCGCCAGTGCGTGGCATACAAAGCCTGCTGCTTCCTTAAGTTGAGGAGTTGAGGATGGGGCAAAATTTTCCTGTTAAGGGCCAGTGCTCAAGGCAGAATTAATCAGAAAGCACATACCAAAAATAATTTAGCTGCTTTCCCCCCCCCCCACCAAAGAAAAATATTTAGCCCCTCTGTCAGTTAAATTAGAAACAGGCACCGTAGAACTTGATTTCATGAGAATAATTCTCTACGAGCCATGTTAAGGCAAAAGCAACGAGGAAAGGACAGCCTCAGAATTCCAGATAAGTAGGAATGAGGAAGATGATCTAGAAAGAAGAAAAGGGGGTGTGCTGCACAGGGAAGAGACCAGGAAGAGCCTCAGAAGGTTTGGGATGTTTTGAAATCGTTACCTGCTTGCTGCTCAGCTTCTAGAAGTCTCAGGTCAGAGTTTATCACCCATTGTTTGAAAGAAACACAGGTTTATCATTTTCCCCATATCTCCAGTTGTTCTACGGAGGGAATCTGCGGCAGCAGATGCCCAGGCAGCATTAGAGTACATATGGTAATGTTTGTGCAAAGTGGTCATTCTATTTTGGTTTCTAAGAAAAAGAAAGAAAGAAAAAAAAAGAAAAGAAAAACAGCCAATGAAACATCTCGACCAAGGAATGGTGGGGTCATGCAGTTGATCTCTGTATGTGTCCAGGGACACAAACCACTGTCCTAGGTCTTTGATTGGCAGACTGTTGCCCCCAGCTGCATCAAGGTTACCTGGAATCCTGTTAGAAGTGCAAATTCTCAGTTCCCCCTCCCCCTCCAGGGCAAGCTGCAGCGATCTTTAGTTTATTATACATTACTTATACATATACACATTAAAGCTAGAGGAACACTCTTTTAGGCCATGGAGACGTATAGCCATCCATCAGATCCTGAGAATCAGGAGCATCTTACAGTAGATTTTTTAACCATTTCTCCAAAGTCAGTGCTGCAGTCTTCAGAGTTCAGTGGCCTCAGGAGACTCTTCTCTTGCCAAGAGGAGGATGCCTGGGAGATGTAAGTTTCCACTGAGAACCTTTATAAGGCTTAATTGCTAATGTGTAGGTGGCAGCTGATACTGACTTGTCCCTCCCACTCAGTTCAGCTCCGCTTTCAACCTCTCTCTCTCAATATTCTTAATTAATGATCTGCAGCTTCTGAAGCCATTTCATCAGGGGTCTCTTGTCCCAGCATGTTTCCGCTTTGAGCATTCCTTGAAGAGGGTGTTATTCCCAGCAGTCAATTAGAAAAGGAAAGTAGAGGTGGCTCCCAACAAGCCCTGCGACCAATTACCTCCCTCCCTTTATCCCTCTTTGTAGTTCTCCAAAAAATGGGCCGGCCAGGCTAGGAAAAGCTGAGTTCTGACCAGCAGCCCTGGCCTTGTTTTTCTAACGTTTTTGTCCCGTTTTTGTCCCGTTTGGATTTCGGTTTCCTGCCTTAGGCAGGAATTGATTGAAAATTCCCTTTGAACTCTTGATCCTTTTGTGGAAAGCAGTTATAAGATTGTTTCCCTAGCTGGGAGATGTTGAACGCACAGAGAGAGGGGAACTCAGCACCAAACGTTAAAGGTCGTTCCCACCAAAACCAAGGGATGATTAGACAAGGGACTGCAATCATTTTAAGAATCATACTTGAATTTTGGCTTTTTTTTCCCTCTTGATTTGATAACGCAGGGTGAAAGATGAATGAGAGCTCAACTTCTTAATCCTCTATTTCTAAGTAATTCTTTTTATTGGCTCACCTTCTATTTACAAGGAAAATACCTTTAAAACTTTTATTGGACCTAACACCTACTTTGGTAAAGTTCATAGAAATTTCCCAGGTTAGTACCTCTCATCCCTCACGGGCAGTGCTGAGGAGTGTTCTGGAATTCCCTGTGGGATGGGAATCCCCTTGGTTCACTGGGCAGGTCCTATTATGGGGTCCTGATACTGTTTGTGGTTTCAGTCTCTCACTAACATAATGTAACCCGGATTTTTGAGCAAGGAGTCACTTTGGGGAAGTAATTACAGTGTCCAGTGGCTACATGCAGGTTTTGAAATTAATGAATAATCGTTAATTAACCAATCTCATTTGTCATCACTTCACACATGACTCAATATACTACAGGTAATGAATACCCCCATCATCACAGAAGGACACGGGGCTGGTCAGTTTTTTGCTTTTTCTTTTGTTTGCCTTCACTGGTTTGAGTTACTAGTGAGAATGATGTTATTTATTTGTTAACCCCTCTCAATTTATAACTAATTTATTGATATTGTTACTATCTTCACATTCTACATTGTCATTATTGCTCCCTATTACAGATAGGGGGGGATTGAGAATCAAGCAGGCTTAGGAACTTACATACATAGGCTTCCGGGAAAGAGACTTTATGTACAACTCTCAAGCCCCTGCTTTCCATGTTAACATTTTCCTCAGAAGGTACATTCTCTGACTCTTGAGTTCAGTAAGCCCACATCTTTAGAGACACATTTTAGAAACACAAAAGCCGGTAACCAGTGTGCATTCCTGGATGTTTGAAGTGGCTGGCATGAACACAGCGAGGCAGCCGGTCTGTCCGCCCTGTGTGGTTTTGCTCACTTCTCACAGGAAAAAGGCTTGTGTTCTCTAGTGACAGTGTGATGATTCATTCAGTCTCCCAATTTTACGGGTTTGGTGTCAGTATAGTTTGATCTTCTGGGTTGGGTGGTGAGACCACTTCCTGTGACAGATCACTTCCTGTCTGGAAGACCTTTCTGGTCTGTCTACAAATCTTTCTTACATGGAGCATATAGCACTCTCCTCAGTTTGTTCTGGTTTATTCGCCTCATTCCCTGTCCTTAAGGCCCTGAAGAGCTAAAAAGGAGTATCTATCTACCGGTTTGGAAGCTATTTTTCCTTTTCTTCCTCAATCCTTGTGACCTGATATTTAAGTATTACAGCTTCCTTGAGGGCAACCCTTGCTTAACTCTATGACAGATTCTCTCAGGCTGAAAATGCATAACAATTAAGCGCTAAGTGCATGTAGCCAGGTAGCAATTCATTTCTACTTAGCACCGTTCACCTATTTTAAGAGTCTGTTCAATTCTACCATATAGGCAAAGGTGCTTTTTAAAAAGGCAGTGTGAGCCTGCAATCAAAGGAAATCTTTCCCATCTCTTCCAAGATGTACATGCATCAACTGGCTCCTATGGCTCTGGTTGTTTACTATTAATGTTTACCCAGTTGTTCCGTTGCTCTTTTTGTATATAACCCAAAGATATGGAACTCCTCTTATCATTGAAAAATCCCCAGTTTATCGCTTCAAGATTCCTTGGTTCCACCCAAGGAGGTAGGAAGGTTGTGCCACCCGCTTCCCCCCTTCATGCACATCATTCACAAATCTCCCTCTGAGACTACCCTACATTCAAAATTACCTCTCAGTCTAGGTACAGGCCACTAGGGGAATATTTAGAGGGTTTTTCTTTGACTCATAATAAATTTTATAAATTCCTTCAACTCACGCCAACCTGATTTTTTAGTTTGTCGTCAGGGACATAAAAGGTCCCTGTATACACACATACATACACATGTATATAGACTCTCTCACATGTACACACCACATGTACACATATATACTTACACAATCATAGAGAGAGGAACTCAGCACTAAACGTTAAAGGTCGTTCCCACCAAAACCAAGGGATGATTAGACAAGGGACTGTGATCATTTTAAGAGTCATACTTGAATTTTGGCTTTTTTTTTTCCCTCTTGATTTGATAAAGCAGGGTGAACACATACACACATATCACATATACACACGCACAGAGAGTGAGAGAAATGGGAAGAGGGAGGGAGAGAGATTTATGATAAAAATTTACACGGACTGATAGTTTTGTTGTTTTCCAAACTCCACTTCAGGGTACATAAGCCATCGTTGATCTCAACCATGTCCCAGAACAGCCTGCATGTTGCTAACTACGGACGGGGCCTGCTCTGCAGCCCTTCGGAGACTCTCAGTAGTCCACAATAATTTCTAGTGAGTTATCTCTTCTTTCATGTTCTCTGTTGCAGAAATATTTAAGAGCAGCATTGATAATTTTTTTACTTAGCCATCTGTCATGACTACAAGCCATCTGCCCTGCTCTTCTAAGAAACAATGTGTTGCCAGAGTAAAGCTACAAAAGAATTTTGAGGCATTTATTAGATCTTAGTATATAGATAGGTAAATACTTATATTGCATATGTGTAAAAGTTTTTAATTGATAATACAGAGTCTAACTAAAGTGTCCTGGAATTTGAAGCAGATTCCGCCTTTGGCAAAAAGGACAGAGATGGGAGAGAGGGAGTGACGTCATCTGCCCTACGGCTAGGCCAATATATCCCTCATTGCTATACATGCTCTGAGCCTGCCATGGGGGCCAGATGACTGACATGAGGGGTCTGCAGATCACATCTAAACATTGCTAGGGAACGGATCTGAAACAGTGTGTGACTGGAAGCCTGTTCTTACAGCACTTTGCATACACTGATGGATAGACTTTTTGGTTTTGTGTGTGCGCCCCAGTGGTGTGCCCCTTCTCCAACTCCATTTTCAGTGGCCTCTGCTTTATTTCCAGCATCATGCTATATCCCTTTCCAAAACGTGTCTGTGATCTGCCCTATCATTAGGCAAAAGGCTTTCTCTTTCCTGAGTAGACCAGAAACAGTTTGGTAAATTTGGCAATGTTTCTTCTGTTTCTATGGTATGGGCAATTTGAGGAGTATTGGTACTAGTTATTGTTTGGAAATCTTGTAGTATTCTGAGCTGAACCATCTGGTCTGGGATTTTATTTATTTATTTATTTATTTATTTATTTATTTATTTATTTTTTGGTTGAGAGACTTTTGATGATGACTGTTTCTATTTTTAGCTTTTATTGGTCTATTTAATTTGCTTATTTAGTCTTAATTTAACTTTAGTAAGCGATATTTATCCAGAAAGTTGTTCATTTCCTTTAAGTTTCCAATTTTGTGGAGTACATGGTTTTGAAATATGACCTAGTGATTCTCTGTATTTCCTCTGTATCTGTTGTTATGTGTGACGACCGTCCGCCATTACAAGATGGCGCCGGCTTCCTCTCAGGGCGTTGCCCTAAGTTGTTTTCCACATCAGCGCTTCTGTGCTGTTTTGCATTCTTTTGCCTGCTAATCTGCCTAGCAACACCAGCCGTCCAATCTTGTATAGCCTTGTGTAGTAGGCCAGCTAGACACGCCTACACCCTGCATATAAGCACACCTCCTGCCGTGGTCTGGGCCCCTCACTTTCAGCTCTCCCTCAACCAAGCAGCGCTTCAATAAACTGTGATTGAAGAAGGATCCTCGAGTCGTGGTGTTATTCCCTGCTGGTCAGGGCTCGCCGCAGTTATGTCCTCTTTTTCATTGCTGATTTTGTTAACTTGGATATTCTCTCTGTGTTTTGGTCAGTTCAAATAAAATTTGTCCATTTTGTTGATTTTTTTGAAAAAAAAATAAAGGACATCAACCAGCCTCTCACTCCTTTCTCCTTATAGAAGCCATCATCAAGCCCACCTGTTCTGCCTCTCTCTGTCTTCTTCATTTCTTTATTATTTGCTCTTTGTCTCTAGACTCTTTCCCCTATCTTATTAAAGAATCTCCAGGAAATTTTGGAATCACTAGAAGATTGCTCACCCTGACCTGTAGTTAGAAGCCCTACAGTGAGCAAGCAGAAAAAAAAAAAAACCAATCTCCCAACTCCCTTTGGTCTCAAGTAGGCCACCCTTTTCTCTGCGTCCATTTCAACTAGAAAAATTTGAATTCAAAGAACAGGTCATCCACTGACTTGAGCCAAGAACATTCCTCTGATAGATCGGGTTCACGAAGCCTAGATTTGTCCTCACATCGTGCTCTACTGACTGGCTTGAAGGTGAGAAAGTAGCCCTTGGCTTCATCCAGTGGGTGCTGTTGATCATTTCTGTGAGTATATGGGGTAACCTTACTTGATTGATTCTGTAGTCTTGTTCTAAGGATAGGGTAGACGAGACAGGGAAGTGGTTCCTCCTAGAGCAACAAGACAGGTGAGCCATTTTCACTAGTGAGGCTTGCCCTAAACTAACAAATCCCCTTCTTTGGTACCTATGTATCATACTTAGTACTGGGCAGGAGAGCTTCAAGGTAACAGGAAGGTATTCATGCAGGCCTATGAGTGGGACGGATAGTGATATAGTCACGTGTTTGCTGCCTGTGGAAAGTTTTAGTGCAGAGACAGGAAGAAGTGCCGTGGCAGTGCTGAGTTTACTTCTGCCAGGGGGTGTCATGGAGTACCACAGGGAAGAACATATTCTTTGCAGAGATCCTTCCCTTGGCCATCTCCAGCCCCATTTCCAGTAGTTCATATGGTGTTTTCTGGCCCTGCAATTGGCATTTTACATTATGTGGAGTTTCCTAATGCCTTCGTATGGGCCATAGTGGAGTGATAGACAGGACAAGCTGCCATATTTTGCATGTCTCTGTGGTGACAATTACAAAAGAATGTAATTCTTTGTGCCTTATGTGTGAAGGTAGAAACAAATATATAGATAACTGTGGAGGTGGGATCTGAGAACACCAGTCCCTTTGAAGGAGATCTGTTGGGTCCTCTTATTTCACACATGGGAAAACTGGTACCTACGGGATCTCCTTGTCCCCTCAGGATGGCCTTCTCTTGTGACTTCTTTGTGTAGTTGGAATTAAATACATCTGCCTGGCTCTGGTTTCTACTGCCTACTATACTCCTCTCCCCTGCCTTGGAGGGCTTTCCAGCCTGCCAGTCCCTTAAGGCTCCCTCTGCCCTTCCAGGGCTCCTCTGTAGCCTGGGGCTTCCTGCCCTGTTAGTGCCATGGGCTGACATTGATCTGTGTGTCTGCATTAGGAGACTTGAGCATACAGAGCTAATGGGGTCTCTTTCTCTGAATGCTGTGGTTGATTTTTCCCCCACGACTTGCTGTTCCACGGGATTCACTGAGGCAACACCTCCCAGGCAGGGCCTTTACTCTGCTGCCTCTGGTCCTAGGGTGAATACCACTAGGGATGGGAGTGGATGCCAAGAGGGTGTGGTACGTGCTGCAGTCCTATGTTGCTGTGTTCCTCTGTTGATGAGGGACTCAGACTATATGAAAACCCTTCCACCTCTGTGATCTGTCTTTATTTTCATGGTGAGCCATGCTAGCATTTTCACTTTCATGTTAGAGATACTTTGTAAAGTCAGAAGACAAGGTCTCCTGAAGACTCAGAGAGAAAGCACAACATAGAGTTACACCTCTGACCTTTAGGGATGCAGTAAGTGAAATAACCAGTGTGCTTGTCTGGCACCAAGTTTATGGCCAGAATCCTTATATTTTAAACTTTGAACAAATAATTGTTGCTTCTCATGATGACAGTCATTATCCCTATAGAATAAGGAGAGAGGAAGGTATCAGTTCTTCAGTGTATTGGGCTGAATAGTGGCCTTGTTCCCAAAAAGGGCTTTTGAGCCCTCACCTTCCTGATACTCCTAAAACCTGGGGTAATTTGTTTGGTCATATGTTTCTTTTTACTGCTAAATATGAAGCATGTTCATGGGATTTAGAATCCATGTGGGTTTGCGGCCATTTCTACTGGGGCTCATGTTCTAGCAGGGATGTCTCCTCCATAGACCAGCCATTTAATGCACAAGTCTGTAAAATCTTAAAGAATGCGTCTGACCCAGAGGAGGAAGATAAACTGTTCAGAAAAGCTTCCTGGAGCTTGCTATGCACCCGGTAGGCTTGGAGGCTAGTGGAGGAGCCCACTACACAATGGGAAATAGTGGTGGGGTTTGGTGAAGGGCTGGACTGCCAAGTTTGGCTAGAATAGGAATCCCTGTTGATGACATTACAGGTTCATTTGGGACACCACGAAGAAAGATTCTGATAGTCTAAGCAGGAATGATGTGAACAGAGAACAGGATGGATGTCTGAGAAGTCATCCGAAAATAAATAATACTTACAAGATGAGGTGACCTTGTCAAGAGAACTAGGGGAAGGCGGTGTGGGGGTGTGTTGGCTGAGGTTTCTGTCCCACCCAGTTCCCACAGAAACACACAGAGGTCTACATTAGTTATAAACTGATTGGCCTAGTAGCTCAGGCTTCTTATTAAGTTTTATAGCTTATATTAGCCCATAATTCTTGGCTGTGTTAGTCACGTGGCTTGGTACCTTTTTCGGCAAGGCAGTCACATTTTGCTTAATCTGTGTCTAGCTTCCTCTGTGTCTGGGTGATGACTGCAGACTGAAACTTCCCTCCTCCCAGAATTCTCATCACCCCGCCTCTACTTCCTGCCTGGTTTCCCCATCTATACTTCGTGCCTAGCTACTGGCCAATCAACGTTTATTTAAAATACAAGTGTGACAGGGTACAGACCATTGTCGCTCAGCACTCTCCCCCACTTTTTTAAACAAGAACTCTGAATCGAATCTCCTTTGTTTAGCTTTTCTATTGACCATTATCTATAACAACTTGTAACCAACATTCTAAACAAAGGCAAACATCCATAATTCATTTTTTTTGGGGAATGTGGGCATGGTTTTCTAGGATACTTCCTGCTGATTGGGGGCACTGATAATCTTATGGGGACTTAAAGAAAATTTAGAATTATGATCAAGTCCTGATTGGAGTATCCTAAGGCTTTATCATCTCAGGCAGCAGTCTTTGAACTGTTCTGGATGTAGAACTCAGATATCTGGGCCATTCCTCCTATCGGAGACTTCTCAGGAGATCTTCCTTGGTCAAACCTGATTTTTCTTAACACAGTATGAATCCACAGTTCCTCATTTCCTGTGGAAACAAAAGCAAAACCTCTTATCCAAAGTAACATATCTTTTGACTTAAAGTTTAAAGTCAAAACTAGAGCTAATGTGCCAAGCAGTGATTTAATTAATACAGTTTCTGTGTGATTATTTCGGGGCTAAGCAGCCATGAACCAACAAGGGGCTCTCTCCTCCAACAGGAGTGTTTCCCAGGGTTTAGGTTGCCACCTCTAAAAGGTAAAAGTGAGAGTTCCCTGCCTGTGCATGCACAACCCAGTGCACGGGATGTGAAGCTATTTCTCATTGCCCTTGGCTTCACTTCTAATGACCGCCTCTGGCTTGTGGAAGAAGTAATGGTTCCCATGTTTCCTGTCCTGAAGAGAACTGGAGAGTTTTCCTTCTGAGAGTAGCAACAACCTCCTAATTAAGGCTGAGGAGAAAGGGAGGCTTTGCCTCCTGCTGTGCTCAGAAGCCTATTTGTTCACCTCAGTTTACTCATGGGAGAAAAAAGTGGAGCTCTGAGAGCAGAGAATTTTAGAAGCCACAGTACTCCTGATTAGTGTAGATAGCTAAGCTCCTGCTACAGAGCACCAGGGCTTGCTGACTTCTCAGGGAGAACCTCAGAACAGAATCTTCCAGAAACCTAGGAAACTTCTCTCTTACATTGCCAGCGTAAGAATTGAGGATTTATTTATTTGAAAAAAGAAAAATCTAATTAATTTACAATCAAGCATAAACTGGTCTATGAGAAAACTCCAGCCTGAACCTTGTGTTTCATTGGGAGCTTCTTCGGACTGAGAAGGGATAGCCAGAGCTTGGTTCTGACCAAGTTTTCACGGAGGCAGGCCTCTTTTATTATGATTGTAGGAGTCACACGGCAGTGGTTTTTAGCAGTGCTTGTGGCCTCTAGACATCAGAGCCCTCTGTGGTTAGAGTTGTCACAGATATTTGAAAATGCTAGACGTACTTCGCAGCCTTCAGTTTGCCGCTGTCACCACGTCCATAGTCTGATACAAATCATTGCCTGCAAAACATGCACACATTATTACTGTATCCCAAATTTGGGGTCACTTTTTAAGGTTTTCATAAATGTGCTGCAGAGTAGTCAGTTTTTTAATCCTATATATTACATTTTATGTATTTCAAAAGCATTCTAAACACATTGTGTTAGATTTTCAGTTGGCCGAAAAAAGATTCGTGGCATACAAACTGTTAATATCCTCCAGCTAAGATCTTGTACTTGTGGCATATGGCCTCCACCTGGTGGCAGCATACTCCTTAAAGGTTAGATCTATAATCAACAACTGCAAAGAAATTCTAAGCATAATAATATACTTGAATATGGCTTTCAAACTCTTTTTTTACTGCAGCCCACAAAAAGAAATTGACCTGTTATCATAAATCACACACAGACTTGCATTTCACAAAGCTTCTCAATCTTACCATGTGGTACATGATATTTTTTCTGGCTTTCTAATGTTCTCTTGGATCTCTTTTATTAAAATAAAATTCTGGGTGCATCAAACTAACATTCAGATGGCCATAGTACGCTGGCCTTATAGGAGGCCATATAATGTACACACAGATTCCGACATCTTACTTACATTTAAAAAATATTTATTGGTGGTGATTAATTTACACATAGTGAGAATAGCAGAACTACTTTTAGGTGTACAACCCAGATTCCCTTCAGGACCCCGTGGTTTCCTGTCACTGAATTTGACTTCTTTGTGTGCCTCTCAGACACCACCCTGGCGTTTTACTAAACAAGGCTCTTGCTGTCATGGAGCCAGAGAGTAGGCATCCATTAGTCGGGCCTCATTAGCTCGTTGTTTTTGAGATGAGTCCATTTTGGCCGTGTCACCATTTTGGTACATGCCATTCCTCTGTGTGAGTAGACTACAGTTAGTTTATTTTCCTGTTGCTGGGCCTTGAGTATGTCTTCAGTCCGGGTTAGTGTGAACAGAGCTCAGTTGCCTAGGTGAACCTGTAGGGTGGCCTCGTTGGCCTAGTCAGTAATCACATGGCTAGTTGTAGGGAACAGGCAAACCATTTGACAGAGCGGTTCAACCCAGTTCCATTCCCATCAGCGTGTCAGAGTGAACTGCTCCATCTTCTGTCCGTTTGGTATGGTGTTGGTCTTTGTAATTTAAGACCTTCTGCATTTCACGGCTGTAGCTACTGATTGGGAACTGAGTTTGACTGTGAACAGTGATGGTGAGCAGTCATTCATGTGCAGCCATCTATTTTTCATATTTGTGGTATCTAGTCTAGCTTAGAATGTAAAAAAGTCTACCAGTCCATGGAAGTTGTTTTCCTATTTTGGATACCAGTCCTTCATGTCAGACGTGTGTTTGTGAGGGCGTTTTATCCCGTTTGCAGCACACACAACATTCCACTGGTGGTATTGCTGATGAGCAAATATTTCTTCTATTGATCGTGTCCAGCTTTGTCAACAACTTTTCCTTCAATGTTTTGTGTTTTCTAGCTCACACTTAAGAAATCCTTTCCTGCCTTTACGATGAGAATAATAGTTTTTGGTTTTCATACTTAAGTCTGTAATCTATTTCAAGTTAAATTTTGTGTCTGGCAGATGCCAGGAGAGTTTCATTTTCTTTCTGTGTTTGTATCTGATTGATGCTCTCATACCATTTGTTAAAACTGCTTTCACCAAAGTTTAAAGCAGAAATCAAAGATCTCCTTAGAGATTTATAAACGTGACTTTCCTACAGATCTACAGACTGAAGCTCTGGGTCTCTTGGACATCCCCAACCTGTGGTCCTGGTTATACATTCTTTCCTTTCCAAAATGTTCATTTGCTATTATCTTGGGAATCGCAACAATGACTCCTAAGGTCTGAAGATTTTAAGGTTTCCAGTCTATCTGTGTCTGGCTACATCTACTCATGAGATCCGTGTGCCTGTTGTGGAGTTTGTGAGATTCTCTGCAGTTTTCTGCTGGGCATGAGCTGCAGACACATTCTGCCATTAATAAATATTCCCCCCTTCTCTTTCAGTGTGGAAATTTTGCTGTCCTCGTGGATCTTCATATAGTGCCACAAGGTCCAAACAAAGATTCCAGTTGGTTTTCAGAGCAGAAGAAAGAGGTACAACAAAGAAATTTTGTTCTTTAAACACTACTTCTTATTGTATCTGCTGGAAGAAATGGCAGCTCCTCTCAGCTTTCATTTTCATTATTGTTTTTTTAAAAAGTTGAGTGGTAGTTAGGATAGTTAGGAGTATACCCAGTGACAGGCATACATGTGTTCCCACCTCTGCCCTTGAGAAACTGACACAACCATGTTTCATATGCTAATCTATTGTTGGCGTGTGTGTGTGTGTGTGTGTGTGTGTGTGTGTGTGTGTGTGTACGTGTGTGTGTACGTGCTTGTGGTGTTAGAGATCGAATCTAGGACTTTTACGTGCTTGGTAGGCACCTCACCATCTCTATGTCCTCATCCCAGGCTCTGTTGTTTAAACCAAAACTCTAATCCCCTTTACTTTGGGGAAAATGGTCCTCAATAATAAAAAGGGAGGAAAAAGAAGCCAAACTATTCCAAGCAAGCAGGGATTTTGATCTGAGTGGCGAGAAAGCCGGCAGCACCCGGAGCAGTTGTGGAATTCACACAAGGCTAATCTCCACATCTGTATTAGTCCTTACCTTCATCTTCGCCTCTTCTCATTCTCATGAGCCTGTGACAAGGGAAGAGGACCTTCATTCTTCCCCTGCTGCTGCTGGCCTGCCAGTGAAGCAGATAGTTGGTTCGGATGGATTGAGTCTGAACAACACGGGCTTGGAGCATGTAGGTTTGCTCTGCTAAGACATGAAATTTTAGGGGAATTTGAAAAGAAAAAACTGTTGGGTAGACTTCATGGCCTAGAAATAGTGAAATGTTTAAGTACAATTATTTTACTGTTTGCTACCAACATTTGCTGCCGTTGATTGAGCTCTAGCGTGGTCTCAGTTGTGAGGGTTAGCCTGAATCTGGGTGAGCAGCTGTTGCCACATGAGCAGTTTGCCCTTTCACTGAATTGCATGCCAGAGTCCACAAAAGTCTCCACTGTGCCTAAGTACTTGTTTAACCACGTATAATGCAGCTAAAACAGAAAAGGTATCACTTAAGTATTTTTTTTTCCATTAGTAGGGCGTTCCAGTCAATAGTTAGCTATTTATTAAAGAGATGGCTCATTCCTGGGGACCTGAGATGAGTTCCCAGCACACACATACGCGCTGACACACACATCAGAATCTTTCAAACCAAACAAAAACCCGGTTATTAGTAGTTAAGTTACAGGACAGTCACCAGTTATTCTTGTTTGCAAGGATTGGTTCTATGATATCTGACCTCCCCACGAGCTTCCTCCTTCTCTGTCTTCAAATTAAGGAGTTTGACCAGATAAAGCCTCAGTCTCCTGTGGTTTCAGTACCTTCTCGGTGAGCTCCTGTGAGGAGAATCATTGTTTCCTTCGGTAGAGATCGGGGACAGGTACCAAGGCAGAGGCCTGTTCAAAAGCT
Organism: Microtus ochrogaster; assembly: GCF_000317375.1. NCBI lineage: Eukaryota > Metazoa > Chordata > Mammalia > Rodentia > Cricetidae > Microtus > Microtus ochrogaster. Next base: position 11,004,565 of record NW_004949101.1, on the reverse strand, counting down.
TCCCAGCAGGCCGGTTGGATGACGCTGTGGGTAAAGTGCCTGCAATCCAGTACTGACCTGAGTTCAATTCCCATGACAAGAAAAGTGGGAAGAGAGAACTAACTCTGACAAGTCATCCTCTGCCCTCCACATGTACCCCATGTCGTGTGTGTGCTTGCACAGCTGCACACGTATGCACTACAAGTCAATGAGTAAGCGTAATTTAAAAACCTTCAAAACACTGTTCTTCATTTCCTCCATAGTATTTGCCTGCTGCCATTTCTGTTAGAGAGGTAATTAAACGTGAACTGTATTGAGCAGTAGTGCTGAATAGAAACAGAACAGTAGCAGTAGAGGGGAAACTGCTGTTTGTGACCAGTGTTCACATCGCTGAAACCAACCTACCCATGCGTACATTATTTTTAAGAGTACATTTTCAGTAAAATAGTAGTACCACCAGTACTTGTGGCCATTATTTTGCAAGGATGCCTAGTGACCTAATGCTGAGAAGACACAGGTTTTGTGAATTTCTCATGAAGGAAATTGACTATGTGCTGTCCTCTTGAGGACTTTGTGTATAGCAGGTTAGGACTTTTCTCCACTGTTCTCTTTCTTTTTTTTTTTAATTATTTTTTATTATGTATATATACAATATTCTGTCTGTGTATATGTCTGCAGACCACAAGAGGGCACCAGACCTCATTACAGATGGTTGTGAGCCACCATGTGGTTGCTGGGAATTGAACTCAGGACCTTTGGAAGAGCAGGCAATGCTCTTAACCACTGAGCCATCTCTCCAGTTCTCTTTCTTATCTCAAATTTTAGGTCACCAACACGTGTCCACATGATTCAAATTAGAGCATTCTTTCCACCAAAGTGACTAATATTTCACACAAGGGATCTTGCCCTGCTGACTTTGGAAAGGTTCTTAAGTCCACCATTTCAGGCCCCAGCTCTCCCATGTTCTTTTGCAGCTTGAAGACTTAAGCTGTAGACCTTAAATATTGAGTTTTAGGCAATTTTGACCAAGAATTGGTTGATACAGAATGTTCTAGAGCCAAGAGTCACTTCCTCTAGAAAGCGCAAGGCTAGATTTCTTGTCAGGTGCCACATGCAGCCGTGTTGTTCCAGCGAGTGTCTATTCCAGGGCAGTGAGGCATAACTTAGCAGAGGTGCATGATGGAACCTGCAGAGAGCTCCTTCAGTGGTGACTGCAAGAGGCCTGCTTGCCCTACCGAGCTGATCTTTCCTCTCCAAGCAAAGCTGCCACCTCTACGTTGAGCAGTTCCTTCAATTTATGTTTGTTGCTCTTCAAGTCAGTCAGAGATAATTTATGTCTGTGTCCTCAAAGGGAGATGTGCGGACAGCTTATGACTTCACATATGCTCAGTCAGTGCTTCCTTGTTTTCCATCTCTAGATCGCCTCATGATGGGGCGATCTAGAGACAACCAGGTTGATTGCATTTTAACAGGCGCTTTGTATGGAAAGAGGGCTGGGCCATATGTTAAACACACGTTTCATTCGAGTCCAGCTCATGTAGTCGTTGGAGTGAAGGAGACAAACTGAAGTTGTCCCGTATGTGAACTTGAGGAAGCAGACAGAAGCCCTGTTAGCACAGGCAGGTTGTGCCTGTCTCCTGCCCGCTCCTGGGTACTTTACTTGGTCCTCTCACCTTCCCCTCAGATATTGCTGGCTGTTTTCTTCTCTGCATTGCTCTAGGCCTGTTGAGGATGCTTTCCCAAGCCCGGCTGGATCAGTTCTTAGGGTATCCGTCTACTCTGCACATTGCCTTTAATTGTCTTTAATCCCTGAAACCTGATTCCCATAAGGAACGCCTGGAATATAGTGAGAAACTTCATGTGTATGGGCTCTATTTTTGTCTAGCTATTTTTAGTTCTAGCCTTATAGGGTATTTATGGCCAAATTTTAGCAATCCTTGTTGCCTTGTGTGTCTTCCACATATTTTCTAGCTCAGTCATACTTGAACCCTGCATGTGAAGCAAAAATCATTTAATTGCTGGAACAACAGTACGAGGCCAGGCTGCCTTTGTGCTGTGTGAGCAGTGCCAAGCATTCAGCTGTAAATGCTATCTTTATATTCCACATTTAGCTGCAAATAAAAAGAAAGAGGAGACTGGCATTTGCATTTTATGTAGAAATGTCTATGTTTGTGTTAAATCAAGGATTTTATATCCTGTTTAAGGGATATTTGCAATAAAGGAGCGAGCAGCCAAAAACCTGGTTCATGCTGTAATTAGGAAGAATCTCAGCGATTAACCTGTGCTGGCTTTCTGAGAAACAAGTGGAACAAGTTTGAGGTGACCAGAACAACTCTGAATCTGCTACAGAACTGCTGGACATTGATCTAGGATCTCTCTTAGTTTTAAAGTATCTGTCCTATATGTAGCTTCCCCTGATTTCTTAAGGTAAACTACATTTTTCTGGTAATGCAGGGAACACTACACAAAATAGTGATACCCACTGTACATTTGGATTTCTGAGTTACTTATTTTGTTTCTGTTCTTTGCAAATATTACATGCCAACTGATATCTCTAGAAATTAATAATAATACTGCATGCTGAAATTGAATTCAGGCCTGGTTCGGCTACCTAGTAATATCTACACCAGAGACATGAGAAGTTACTTTTTTTTAATATTTATTTATTTATTTATTTATTTATTTATTATGTATACAACATTCCTTCCATGCCTGCCTTCATGCCAGAAGAGGGCACCAGATCTCATTACAGATGGTTGTGAGCCACCATGTGGTTGCTGGGAATGGAACTCAGGACCTTTGGAAGAGCAGGCAATGCTCTTAACCTCTGAGCCATCTCTCCAGCCCCATGAGAAGTTACTTTTATTATTCATGAATGAAGACTATTAATGTGATTGTAGAAAGTAATTGGGTCTACGACATCATCACAAGAGTGAAAAGATCATACTGCCCCTCCCTGCTTCTCTTTAACCTACCACTCTGATCTCTTGTGTTTGTAAACCCAAGGCCAGAAACTAATGAATGACGCTGTTTACTCAGCAATAAAATTTAAAAAATAAATCTGAACCATGCTGGACAATGTAAGTTTCTGGCTTTTCTTACACAAATAACATCAGGTAACACTTTATCTGCAGGCAGAATAAGAGTGCAGTGGGATAGTAGTGCCAGAGCTAGTGGCCTCTGTGACCTGTCCCCATGCCACCCATCCTGACTATAGGAGTGTTCTTACACTCCTTTCTGCGCCTCTGAGTACCCCTGAGTCCCATGCTGAACCGTGTAGAAAGCTCCATGAGATATATCCCCTCCATCCGTTACAGTGTGACGGACTGATACTTACATGAAAACATTCTTGAAGCTGTACCCTGCTTTTGAAGTAAGCTTTTAAATCTTTATTTGGAATTGTGAAACTGAGGCAGAGAGAACATCATCAGGCAGAGCCAACACCAGCCGTGGAGCTGTCTTTGATAGCCCTTTTTATGTGCACTGCGCTCCAGAAGGCTGTACAGTGTTCCTGTCTGTGTTCACAGCTAGGTTCAAAAGCTAAATGCCAGCATTTGCCTTTTCGGTTTGTATAATCTTTTCTTCTTTCCATTGCGTTAAACTTGATATGTCTGTTGTTTTACATTTACTTTAGGAAGTTTGTTTGCTGTTAAAAGAAACCATTGATTCCAGAGTTAAGGAGTACGTGGGCATTTATAAACAGCACAGGCCATCAAATGCAGAATTCACAAGATCCAGTCCCTTGTCCTTAAAAGGTAGGCAACAAGCTCTGAGATTTTGAACAAAGAAAATAAAATTTCTGCTTTGTAGAGATTGCAATTACATTTGACTCTGTTGTGTTAGCATAGTGATACATTGAAAAAATATGCTGTAAAGAAGATACTGTGTTTGAGTAACAAAAATTCACCAAAAAGCCTTAAAGGGCTTTTAATGGAAGGCAAAATATATAAAAATAGCAAGTAAAACATTCTTAAGGAAACTGTAAAATTTTAAAGGTCTGTTTTGTTTTTTTTGACAAATAATCTTACAAATGGATTTATATTAATACTGACATAAGTTGATTCAGTGTCTTATGCTTTTAAAAATGTTTTTCCATATGTCACTCTATTTCAGATGTTCTCAAACAGGAGCAGTGTTGTTCCCAGGGGACATTTGGAGTTGTGTGCAGAGAGTTTTGGTTGCCATTACTGGCAAGGGGTGGGATGCTGGCCCATTGTTGGTAGAGACCAGGGATGACATTATATTCACAGAACGCAGAGCAACCCCTTCATAGCAGGCTACTAGCTCCCAAACCTAAAGGACACCATCTCTGAGATTCTATCTGTGATGGCGCAGGTGAGGAACCAAGAGTCTGTAGGTTCAGTGGCTTGATCAAGTGCAGGGTCGTCTCAGGACAGAGACTGGGGCTTATTTAGTGCCTTCCCCTCATCTGTCCCCAGTGCTTAGCTTGGTGGCTGTGGTAGTGATGTAGTGGTATACTGAGTGAGAAGTCTCGTAAGGGATGAGTAGCAGAGCTCAAATCCAGACTTAGCTCCTGTGGCCTCCACCCCAACTTTTTTCTGTCTTCTCAGTCTTCTGCTTTGATTTTCTGTTTTGTTTTCATTGTTTGTTTCTCACTTAAAATCAGCATTTCATAGAAGCCTGTGGTACAAATACAGTGATAGCATGGTAATTATCAGACTACAATGGGTAGACGATTGTGAACCCCATTATGCTAACAGCACACCTGTTTAAGAAAAATACTGAATTATGTATTTCTCTGAACCTTTCTTGATCCAGAGTACTCACCTTTTATAGCTGATAAAAAAACAAGTAGTTTTTGTCACCCAAACTGAAAGTCTTAAGAAGATGACATTTTCAAACCAAACAATGTTGCTTCTCAGTGACTACTAACCTACGGGTCTGGACCTCACGGGGGTTCTGTATCAGATATTTAAATTATAATTTGCAACAGCAAAATTACAGCTATGAAGTAGCAACAAAACATTTTATTTGGGGGGTCACTGCCATATGAGGAACTGTATCGAAGAAATAGGAAGATTGAGAACCACAGCTTTAGATGATGCTCTCTGATTTGCCACTCAGTGTTGTTAAGAATTTTAAGTAGACCTGGCCAATCTCACATTTTCTCTGGTGCAACAGGAAAAAGAAAGGAGCCAGATTCTAAGACTCCTATCTCTGTCACAGGTGTTACAGTAGGTGCCTTGATCAGAACTGAAGCCAACCTTTCCATTCCCATCCCAGCCCTGACTGCTGCGGGAAGAGACTAAATACTCAGTACCCAGATTCTCTCACAGACAGTTCTGGTCCCAATATGGCAAGAAAATGTCCTCAGGTTTGTGGGAGGAAAAGGTTTATTGATTTTTTTTTAAAAGAGAAAGTGATCTTATTGTGTATACAATTTTGTAACCTTTCCATTATATCACCATTAAAAACTGTTGTAAAATGCAGATAAAACTGTTCAAAAACTTTCAAGTGTACACTTTTGGCAGAATAGATATGCACATATTTTTGTACAGTTATCACTTTTACCAATCTCCAGAAGTTTTTCATTGTCTAGTCTGGAACTCTGCATGCATGACTGATGTGTCCTCATCCTCTTGCCCGAGCCCCTGGTCATGGAGGTCTCACTTTCTGACACTCTTGTTCTTTCTACGTCAGTGTCTCGTGAATGAGGCCATATAATGTCTGTCATTTCATTCTCTGTGTTATTTCCCTTACAGTTACATTTTCATCATTCTTACAGCTGCATTTATCACAATTTCACATTTGGTATCATCTTCCAGTATATGTCACGGTACCTGTTCATTCGTCTACTGACAAAGTGTTTCCATGTTTTGGCTGTTATGAACATTGTTGTTGCAAACACTCATATACAAATCATCTTTTCAAGCTTTTTGGCTCTTTTGAATATAAATTTGGAAATTTTTGGATGACGGGGTGGTGCAGGACAATTGTCTATATTCTGTCAATTATGTTTTAAATAAATGCTGATGGGCCAATAGCCAGGCAGGAAGTATAGGCAGGACAACCAGACAGGAAGTAGAGGCGGGTCAGTGAGAACAGGAGAATTCTGGGAAGGAGGAAACCCATTCCTCCCCAGTCCTGTCCAAACCACAGAAGAAGGAACATGTGATTGTTCTTCTGAAAAAGGTACCAAACCATTTGGCTAACATAGATAAGAATAATGTGTTGTTCTTAAAAAATAATAAACGGGGGGTGTGTGTGTTCTTCTTGAACACGGGACACGGGACAGACACGCACGGCGGAACAAACACAGACACGACACGGCGGCTCCCACGTGGGTTCGCTTTAATGGGGGAGGGAAACACAAAAGGGCGAAGGGTGTGGGACACACAGGGAAAAGGCAGGACGAGAGGGGGGCCTCGTGTGGCCCCTGCCTTTTAACGGGGGGCCCAAGGCAATCTGGGAAGAATATC
>NW_004949101.1:10975441-10994766 GCF_000317375.1 Microtus ochrogaster | reverse complement strand
TGTTGTTCTTAAAAAATAATAAACGGGGGGTGTGTGTGTTCTTCTTGAACACGGGACACGGGACAGACACGCACGGCGGAACAAACACAGACACGACACGGCGGCTCCCACGTGGGTTCGCTTTAATGGGGGAGGGAAACACAAAAGGGCGAAGGGTGTGGGACACACAGGGAAAAGGCAGGACGAGAGGGGGGCCTCGTGTGGCCCCTGCCTTTTAACGGGGGGCCCAAGGCAATCTGGGAAGAATATCTCACACCTGCGCGCAGGTGTGCGCACAGGCAACCATAGTCCAGGGGGATTCTGGGAGTTGTAGTTTTCCAAAAGAACAACATAATGGGTTAATATAAGTTATAAAAGTTAATAAGAAGCCTGAGCTAATGGGCCAATCAGTTTATCATTAATATAGACCTCTGTGTGATTTCTTTGGGGCTAAATGGCTGTGGGACCTGGTGGGAGGACAGAAACCAGACAGGACAGAAACCCAGACAACAATGGGGTAATTATTTTGATTTTGTTTCTGAGGTTAACATACTGTTTGCCACCATGACTGCATCATTTTTTACATCCTCACCAGCATGAGGGTTCCATTTCCCTACATCTTTGCCAACCCTTATTCTTAATATTTTGATAATAGCCATCTTAATATATGTAAAGCAATCTCTAACTCTGGTTTGTTTTGTCAGCTCCCTCGTGATTAGTGACACTGGCCATCTTCTTATGTATTCATTGGTTATTCATATGTCTTTGATGAAGAAATGTCTATATCCCTAGTCCATTTTTAACTGGGCTTTTTTTGGGGGGGAGGGAGGTTGTTGTTGGAAGGCTTTGTATATTATGCATATTAATTCCTTATTAAATATGTAACTGGTAAATATTTTTGCAAATTTTCTGGTTTGTCTTTTCCCTCTCTTGATGATTTACCCTGGTGCATAGATTGTTTTGAATGTGATAAAGCCAGAATGCCATTTTCTTCCTTTGTTGCTGGCCCTGTGATGCTATGCCTATGGAAGTCTTCTTCAAGTCCTGTCTTGTGAAACTTTTTCTCTAAAAGCAGAAGTTCTACGAAATTTTAAAAATTATCCATTTTATTTAGGAACTTGACCCCATGTGAGTTACTTTATATATGTAAAATAAAGTTCAAACCCACTTTCATGTGGATGTCTTGTTCTCTTAGTATCATTTGTTAAAAGACTACTTTCCACACTGAATGGGTTTGGTAATCTTGTCACTAATCATTTGAGCGTTGATGCTGGTTTATTTCTGAGCTTTCTCTTCTGCTTCAGTTGTTTGTGTCTGCCACTGGTGCCAGTGCTGCAGCCTCTTGATATACTATAGCTTTGTGGTAAGTTTTGAAATCAGAAAGCTTAAGTCTTGTAATTTGTTACTCTTTTTCAAGATTGTTTTGACTTGTTCCAGCTCCACATTGCTATTTTGATGACTGCAAAGTATTCTATTAAACGTCAGTGCTCTTAATTTATTGGTAGAATTAGATTGCATCTGATACTGTTCTAAAGAAGAGTACAGTTAACATTCTAGTAATACACATGCTTGTAACTTCAGAGTTGGATTTCATGTTTATAGTTTTGTGAACTTATGAGAGAGGGGGGGAGAGAGAGAGAGAGAGGGAGAGAGAGAGAGAGAGAGAGAGAGAGAGAGAGAGAGAGAGAGAGAGAGAGTTACTCAGGGCCACATAGACTCTGAAAGTGTTTTACTAGCTGTATGAGCTACAGCTTTTTCTTTTCCTTTTCCTTTTTTTTTTTTCTGAGCATGATTACCTGAGTTGTTCAGAGTCCAGGCTAGCCCCAAACTTGATACCCTTGTTTCAGCCTCCCAAATACTAGAATTACAGGCATGCACCACACCCAGCCTAGAAGAGCTCTTTAAAGATATTGATGGATGTGTGTTTAAGTATGTTGAGTGTATATCTGTGTATACAAGTGTGTGCAAAGATGCATGTGGCAGCACAAGGCTGATGTCAGGACTTATCACTGTCTACTCTTCTGCCCCATCCTTTGTGTCCAGTTTTCTTAGTTGAACCCAGAACTCATTGGTATGACTGCTCTTGCTCTAGGGAATCCCCTATCCTCATCTTCCCAGGCAGGAATTCTAGGGAGGCAGTTGTGCCCACTGACGTTTACTTGGGCTGTGGGATCAGAATCTTTGTGCCATGCTTGTGCAGGAAATGCTTTAATCGCCAAGTCATCTCCCAGTCCCCTGCAAATGACTTCTCTGTTATCATCTGCTCTTGACTTTCTCTCTAGTTGCACAACAACAAACCAGGTCCTCTGTGCTTTGTGTAGCCCCTGGTGACCATTAGTGGTATAATATTGCATTTAGTGTAGTGAGATGATAGTATAACCAGAGGAAACCAGGATGGTGCTAATAGAATATTTCATCATTCACTCTTTGAAAGTAAGCTTTATAGGAAAGCCCCATGCTTTGTCTCTTCTCTCATCCTAACAGCCTTTGAGCGTATCTGTTGAGGGTCACTCTATGGCCAGTGTCTTTCCCTGTAGCCACCAGCTGGTCTGGATTCTCACTTCACCTGGACCGCTGTAGCAGGAACCCCTCTGGCTTCCTTCCATATGGTCAGTGTGCCACCTTCTGTCCATACTGTAGTCGGGCCATCCCTTAAAATCTCATGTCTGCTGTTGTGAAGATCTATAGAAATCCATTCAGGATATCCTCGGGGTCTCTAAGATAAAGGCCAAGCCCCCTGAGGTCCTGCACGTTTATTTTCCTTCTTGTTTAAATGCCTTTAATTCTTTTCTTGTAATGTTTCATTGTCCTGGAGCCTTTGCTCAAATTAGAGCCTCGTTTTTCCTATTCTGTGTTGTCTTCAGCTCTCTAGTCAGAGTTCACTCAGGACAGTCATCCTATCTGTAGATCACAAGTACCCTGAACTTCACCTTCTACCATTTGATAAACATCTGTCTTTCCACACATGTGTGAGCCCCTCCCACAGGCCAATTCTGCCCTGTATTTTCTCTGTTGTCTCTCCATAACCAAGGCAGTTCGTGGCATGCAAAAGCAGCAATATATATGCGTGTAGGTGATTGATCCATTAATCCCTTCATCTTTCCTTTTCTCATCAGGTCAGTAATTGCTGTGACTTGCCTGGCCTTCCTCATTTCCTACAGACCTGCTTTGTTTCTTCCTCTGTGTCCTCACTGTAATAGCTTCTCCCCTGTCTGACAACAATGTTCCAACTAAAAAGTTTTATTTTTTTTCATCAATTTCCTCATTTCCCCTTTTCTCTGACCACGTGTTGTTTGGCACTTACGTCGCCCACACCATATTGCATCCTAACTGAGCGGTGCTCTACTTCCGTGCCTTCCTCCCTCCCTGTGAGGGGAAGGCTGACTGGCACCCCTAGAGCCTCCTTTCCAGATTGCCTTGCTGCAGAGAACTGTCTCCTGGGTGCTCACCCTCCCCACATACTGTTTTCCAGGCATGAATGCTACACAGTTCTCTCTCCCACCGGATCGCTCTTCTCAGCTGACAGGTTCAGCATGGGCCAGTTTCTCTTTTCCATTTCTAGATCCATATCAGGGTAACATGCCTCAGCATGGCATGTAAACGGAATATGTAATCCTGGGTAAGCCGAAATCTACAAGCTCGTAACTCTGCTCATTGCTCTAATAAGATTAATCTTATTCATGCTTTGTGAACGTTCTTTATAAGAGCTGCATAAGCTCCTCCGAGGCTGTTTCCTTAATCTTTTATAAAAATAAAAAACACAAAGATAATTCACAAAGTCAGTGAGCAGCATAATACAGATACTAGCTTCATCCTTCATAAGTCATCTGGAAAGCCCTTTCAGATCAGGCTACAGTAGTGGCACGAGGGAGTCTTCAGAAAGACGTCACCTTCAGTTCCCCCCAGCGTCACCTCAGCTCTTTCCTCTAACCTGGACCAGAACTGGGTATGACCAATGACTTCAGTCTTTGCCAGACCAGCACACTAAAGCTCAACCAGGAGAATTGTGCTCTTTTATTGTCATTTATGTTTTTATATGCTCACTGACTGAACTGTACAAATGCCTGCAGTTTGGGCTTGTTTTAGATTGCTTGCTTGCTTGCTTGCTTCCTTCCTTCCTTCCTTTTTTCGTTTCTTCCCTCCCTCCTTTCCTCTCATGTTTCCTTCTTTCTTTCCTTCCTTCCTTCTTTTCCTATCGCCATCCCTTCATAATCAGTTACTGACTTAATGCCATTGCCTCTAGGTTCTCCTTCTAATTTATCCACACCTCTACTGCCAAAAATAGTCATTTGAAAACAAAATTGACAGCCCTCAGCTTGAGATCCTTTTTGGTCAGAAGCTATAGTTTAATATCCTTCTTCAATTCTCTCCTTGACACAAGCCAGAGTGTATCTGGCTCTTGGTTGAAGCTGATGGGATCTCCATGAGGGCCAGCAGTCACTGTTCTGAAGCACAGCTTCTGGCACGGGATGGGGACAGCTTCAGGATACATACCATTTTAGCACAAAACTGATGTTCATCTGTAAAACTCAGGACATAGTACCAAAGCCTCTGCCCAGCCAGAAGAAATTGGTCAGCGCCTGGCCAAGCTCTATGCAACAAAACTGTATCTCATATCTGTTCTGTAGCTGCAGATAAGTCTATGGAGGCAAAACATTTGGCTTTTACCCTGGGAATATAGACTTTATTAAAATATTGTAAAGACGAAAAGTCCAACCTTTGATTGGGTGGAGTTTTTCAACTGAAAATTTACTGTTATCTTCCTGTTTCCATGAGTTTTCAAGTGATAACAACAAGTTGTCCCCCCACGCTTGCGCGTACGCGTGCGCGCACACACACATACGCACCAATTTCCAGCTATACAGTATATGTCCTCCTCAAATAGATAAAGTTCTAAAGCCCAGCTCCACTCTACCACAGGGGTTCTGAGTCATAGTTTTATGCATTTATCCATCTCTAGTTTATTCATAACCCATATTTGCTAATTGTCTAAATTGTGAAACTAACTATAACCACCATGTTTTAAATAGAACAAATGGAAAACAGCAAGTTCTTGCAGCTGATGCTGCAAGGAGGTCACAGGCACCATTTGGGTGCAGGTCTCAGGTACTATTATTATTATTATTACTATTATTATATTATTGTAACCATGAAACATGTAGTTACCATCTGTAACTCTCTTCTAATTTGTTTTCTATTTTCTATTCCTGTGTCTTTAGCTGACCAGGAGTCTTCAAGTTGGGTTGTGGGGTGCTCTAGCTATTAGTAGCCCTGCCTTGACAGGATTATCCTTGCTTTTTGTTCCACTAACTTTGAGAATGCTCAGTAGGGCAGAGTGGTAGTAACACATAATCCCGGCACTCAGGAGACAGAGGCAGGCATATCTCTGAGTTCATGATCAGTCTAATCTACAGATTGAGTTCCCAGGAAGCCAGGGCTGCACAGAGAAACCCAGTCTCAAAGAAACAGAGGAGGGGGGAGAGACAGACAGACAGACAGAATGCTCAGTAGATGGGACTGGTGATATTCCTATATTTTCTCCGTAGGGTCCCTTTTCCCTGTGTGCTGTCATTAGCCACCACTTCACTTCTTCCTTGGGCCTCTCCCAGCCTCTGTGTAATGGTTGAGGAGCCTAAAGTAGTTAAATGGCACTTTGAGCTTCCCTACCAGCCCCTGGATGGTCTTATGTGTTAAAGGTTTCCACCGAGTCTTGGATTTAGCAGAATCAGGAAGGCATAAAGCAAGTGTTTGCTGAGCTTGTCCCTCCTACATTTGTTTCCTGACACCATGTATTTTGCCAGGACAATACATATTCTGATCAGAGTAAACCTTTCATCCTTGAGCCTACAAGCTTTGCCTGCTTCCATCAGGTCCTGGCCGATGCCTCACATTCCAGCAAACCTCCCCATTGTTATATAAGGCTGCTACATTTGAGTAGTGTTTGATTACGTAAGACCATTGACTTTTATCAGTCCATTGTCTTATTTTGACTAAGTGATTTATGCAGTTTTGGCCTTTACTTGCCTCAGTATTTTTAGCCGTTCAGTCATCACATGACTTCCTTCTCCAGGGCTTTGGAGGTTTACAGACACCATCTGTTCTAATCATTAGTCTTCCAGCTCTTGATGCTCTGAGGTTGTCTCTAACCCTAAAGGAGGCTCATCCAGGGGCTTTATGGCAATGCTCTTCCCACACTGGACAGGCACCATTTTGCAGAGGATTCTGGGAGAACAGGGGAAATCAAACGGTAGGGTGTGCCATTCTTAGGCAGATCTTCTTGAATGGAGATTACCATTCTCTTAGCATCCTTTCACCAAGCTGTGTTTGGCTGGGTCTAACTCAGTAAACCTTACAGCTGAGTTCTGGTAAAGGAGCCCAGTCCTCTCAACTGTCTTTTTTATTGGACAGTCATGAGAATGACCTTCTCATCCTCAGTTAAGGTAAGGTAAAATCTGACTGTTAAGAAGAATGCTGGGAAGCTAATCATCTAATCCTATAGACTTTGGAGGATCTCAGGCAGATCTATGAGACACTGAGCTTACAGGAAGTCCTTATTCCCTGAAGAGAGGTGAGTAGTGCCCCAATGGCCTTGACCAGCATACCTGGAGAGCTCCCTGGCTAGTCTTCAGTTTGTCCTTCTACATTGACTAATCAGTAGTCCACAGAATACAATGCTTTCCCCACTCTCATCTTTTATACATGTAGCTTTCCAAGAGTTTTCTCTTGGCAAACTCTCATTATTCCAGGACAGGGCCCTGGTGTTGTCCGACACTGGGGAGGAGCACAGTGCTGGAAAAAACTGAGGAATTGTGGCTACTTGTTGGTCACCTGTCTCTTGAGGATGCTTCTGGTCTGTTGCCACTGCAGCAGAGGTGGTGGTTGTCTGTGGATTACAGATCAGTAAACTGCCTTTCATGTCCCAAAACCACATCCTGTCCCAGTGTAAGATTGCAGGACAGGGGAATCACCCAGTACAAAGGAACAGACAATGGTATCCCCTAAGCCATTCCCTCTGGGAAGCCTTAGCATCTGCCTACTAGTGCCTGCTACGGAGTGTCTGTCTATTCCCAGTGTCAGCTGTGCTGGTGTCTGACTCACAGCCAAGGCAACCCCTGACACAGGTGTTTTTAGCCACTTTCCGTCCCCATTAGTGGGGATTAAACCGAGGCTTTCTGTATCTACACAAGTGCTTCACTGCTGGACTGTGGCTCCAGCGCACAGCCCCCATTCCTGACCTTGCCTCTGAAGATGAGAAGCAGGCTTGGAGTTGTGTAACTTGTGCAAAGGTCATGTGACCTTGAAATGTCAGTGGCTGGGGATAGCACAGCCATCTAATGTCTGATTGTCTTGTGTCTCCCTTAAGGCGAGTGGTGTGTACATATGCTTTCTTTAAATACAAAAAAAAAAAAAATCTTGTTATTAAAGCTCAGCTCTTTAGACACAGGAGCAGTGTTCTGCTTTTATTACCATATGTGTATCTTTGTGTTAGACTTTGTATATCCCGTCCCTGATCTTGAGACAGGAAAAGAGACATCCAAATAGCTCATCTCCTAGTTCAAAGTACTTGGTGCTATAAATTGTCTGTAAAGATAGCAGTCCATTTATGCTTGTGGAGCAGTAAGAATTTTTTAACTTCTTACTCTATTCTATGTAACCTTTTCTTTCAGCTAACATCTAAGAAACCCAGCCCTTTGGAAAAGTGTAAGACAAATTAAATTTCCCTGGGTACTGTGGTTTCTGCCTGCCGAAGTTTTTTTTCCATGACGGTTCTTGTCAGTTGACTACTCCCCGAAAATCTTAGCTGCAGTCTCTAGCCAAAATGCACACCCATCTGCTCATCCTTTTGTGGCATCGTCCCAGGTATGGCATGTGAGTGACCAGGGCAGGAGGACTAAGGCTTCCTCTCCACCTACTTCTTTTGTAGCCTCTGGTGCTGGGGCACTTCACCACCGTGTTAGAGAATCAACGGGTGTTCACACAAGAGAAGAAAAAGACAAGAATGGCCAAAACAAGCAAGTTCTTCCTATTCTTCCCTCTGTCTGAGAAACGTTCCCCTCCCTTCCCCGGTGCCTGATGCAACACAAGGTCCTGCCAAAGAAAGCTTTCTCCTCGTTGTCCAGACTCGGGCTTGTGGTGAGCTCTACTCCCTGATGTCCCTGTGAGTGAAGATGTGTATGTGGCATTTTGTTGTGTATTTATTTTCCCAGCCTATCGAAAACAGAGCCTTTTCCTAATTAAAATAAATTTTGGAAGTGAAACCCGTTTCCCGTGAGCCCAGCCCTTCCTCAGGAGACCCCTGGCACTCTCAGGAAAAGCCTGCAAACGGGCTGTAACTTACTACCTATGTGCTTTCCTTCAGCTGCCGCTTCTCTCCGATTTTAAAGGCAATTTAAAAAAAAAAAAAAAAAAGACCATACATCATACATCCAGCAACTGCTAAATCTCAACAAACGCAGGCCCTTGATAGATGCGATTTTTATCATCACTTCTGGTGTTGATTGGGCTCCTACCCTGCAGCTCTGAGTGCACGCCCACAGTGGGAATAAGTGTGCTTCAGTCACAGACAGATGGGGTGTAGGCCCTGTCTGACTCTCCCGAGCAGGGGAGAAATGACAGAGGAGGAAATGCTCACTTGTGTGGTTTCTGGATAGTAAGGCAGCACGGTACATTTTTAGTTACCTGCTCTGTTAAATGTTCTCAGTTTTCACACAGTGTTTTTTTTTTGTTTTTTTTTTTTTTTTCTGATCGCAGCCACTTGAGAATTAAAATGGATTTCTCTAGTCTGCCGTAGAACATAGTGAAAGCATATGTCTTCTTTTTTACACATGGTTTAAATAGTTTTGGTCATTATTTACATTTTTTCCCAAACTGTATTCGGTCTAAATATTTTCTAAACTTCCATCCACACACACAAAAAAAAAAACTTAAAAGGACAGTAATGAAAGTAAGAGCCTGTAAGCCCTCTCGTGAGTGTCACTGTGGCATCAGCAGAGATTGTTTTTCCAAGAATGGGAAACTTGTAAAGCTTGAAGTTTTAGACATTTTACTAAAAGTGTGCTGAAGCAGCAGCGACAGCTCGAGATGCTTTTCTTTCTCAAATGCAGGGGAGGTGGTCTTCACCTCTTACCACAGTTAAGCAGAAAGCAAACAGCG
Organism: Microtus ochrogaster; assembly: GCF_000317375.1. Taxonomy (NCBI): domain Eukaryota; kingdom Metazoa; phylum Chordata; class Mammalia; order Rodentia; family Cricetidae; genus Microtus; species Microtus ochrogaster. The sequence goes on along the minus strand of NW_004949101.1, from coordinate 10,985,634 downwards.
GTCCCACCTGGCTCAGCCACCCGACAGGGAGGGATGCTGCGGCGCTGCAGGTGTCTCGTCCGTTGTTTACTGCGTTTTGTACAAAATGAAATACAGAAGTGCTCAGAGACAGGTCTGTGAACAGAGGAGTGTTGTGTTCAGCCCATGAGGTGCTTGATTGACCCACTGGAGACAGTGCTCTGGCTGTCCGTATAGACTTTATTAGAGTGATCTCACTGGCCAGTGTGTGGACTGCTGCTCTCACTCCCACGGCCCTTCCCCCCCCCCCCCCATCTCACAGCCTGAGCATCACAGAGACTTCTTGAAACAAAACCCATGTTGCTTTCGCTTAGGTTCAAGTTATAGTTCCAGTCCTGCTGGGGTGTTTGGAGCAATTCGAGTCCCGTGTTAGTTTTGTTGGAACTCTTGTGACCATTGGAGTCTCCTGTTACTTTTGCATCTGCTTAAATCTGATCACTTTTACAACTGGAAATTTTGCAGTTTAAGTTGCTACATGTCAGTGACTCTACACAGCCCCCAGGAGTTTTAGATGCTAGAAGGATTTTTGTTGTCAAACACTGGTTTGTAAGAATGTTGTCAGAGGTTTGTCTTTCTGGGTCTGGGTTAACTCACTCAGGATCTTTTCTAGAGCTATTCATTTGCCTGTGAATTTCAAAGTGTTGTTGTTTTTACCGCTGTGTGTACTCCATTGTGTAAATGTACCAAATTTTCTTTATCCATTCTTCAGTTGAGGAGCATCTGGGTTGTTTCTAGGTTCTAGCTGTTACAAATAATGCTGCTGTGAACATAGCTGGGGAACCTGCATGGGACTGAACTAGACCCTCCGACATTTATGTGGCTTGATCTGTTGTAGGGCCCTGGGAGTGGGGCCAGGACTTATCCCAGGTGCATGAGCTAGCCTTTTGGGGCCCATTCCTATGGAGGGATACCTTGCTCAGCTTTGATACAGGGAAGAGGGGCTTGGTCCTGCCTCAGCTTTGTGTGCCCGAATTTGTTGACTCCCCAAGGGAGGCCTTTACTCCCTCAGAGAAGTGGATGGGGAATGGGATTGGGGGTAAGAGAGGGTGGGAGAAGGGGAGGGAGGGGAAACTGGGGTTCATAAGTAAAATGAAAAAAATTTAAATAAACGAAAAAGAATGTTGTCAGAGGAATTGTACAATTGAGCAAGAGGCCTGCCCTTTACCACCTCCATGCAGACCAATGATTTATTACTAGATTTTCCAAAGACATGCCACTTGTAGGAGTAAGTTGAACTCCTTTCTGTTAAAACTGGAAGGAAAATAGTGGAAGAGAAAGTTTCCTGCTCATAAATTGACATAGAAATGGGACCAAAAAACCAAAGCAAAAATCTTTTCTCTTAGGGATCTTTTTGTTATATTTCCAGTTCTGACAGGGCTGTCTTAGGCATGCTGCAGACCAAAACTAGTGCTTTGCCCACAGGGCATGTACTTTACCACCGTGCTGCGTGCACGCCATGCTACAGCCAGCGTTAACTAGAAATGTCACCATTTCTCGTGCTGACAACTCAATGCAAGGCTCGTGGCTCTTCCCTTCTACCCAGCAGATGAGAACAACGCTCACCATTGAAAACCATGGTCTAACGCAGCATGTTGGGAACATGTTACATCGGCGTGTTGGTGTTATGTTATCCAAGCGGTCTAGTTGCTGCATAGCTAATATGTGTGTATGTACTGGAGAGAAGGGCAGAAGTAGAGGGGAAAAGTGAGATTCCCTGCTAGGCCGTGTTCTCCTTGGCTAAAGCCTAGGGAGGTGACGACCAGTGTGTTGGACAGATTTAAAGCAGTGTTCTCTTCTCTCTGATATAATGCAGTGGCCCTTTCTTATCCAGGCAGCATATAATTTTATATGTACCAGGTGACAGGATATGAGTAAGCGCTCCCATAACCTGTGTGTTTCTGGATAGTTCTGTGTCCACTGCACCGTGGCCGTAGCCTTCTCGCGTCTAGTAAGTGTCTGACCATTTACCAGCTTGTCTGTGCTGCATCACCACTCCCCACCCCCACTCCGGCCAGGACCTCCAAGGTTTTAAAGTTCCCAGGAATTGAGTTTCGTGTTGCTAAGGTTAATACTCATAAATGCTTACAAGAGAAAACAGGTAGAGAGAGCTCGGTGTGTAAGGCATGCATGAGGGCCTACGTTTGATCCGCAGAATCCAGGTAAATAAAATTTGGACATGGGAACTCATGCTTGTAATTCCAGTACGTGAGAGCCACACAGGCAGATATCTAGGGCTCACTGAGCGGCCAGACCAGCCTACTTGGCCAGTTCCAGGCCAGAGAGACACCATGCCTCAAAAAAGATGTAGCTAGAGACTGGAGCTTTTCTTTTGGTCTACACACACACACACACACACACACACACACACACACACACACACACACTCATACATGAGCAAGCACTCATATTTGCATACACACAGGGAAGGGGGAAGGATGAAAGGAGGGAAGGAGGGAGGGAGGGAGGGAGGGAGGGAGGGAGAGAGGAAAAGGGTAGAAATCTAACAGATTAAATGCCATTAAGGTCCCTCTGATTCTGTAAGGCATGAAGGGTGACCATAGAACACTGGTATAAAAGAATATACTTTGATTTATTCTTGGCACTGAGAGTTGCTAGCTAAATGCTAAATGCATCCTGAAGATTAGAGACAATTACCTACACAGTAATTAAAACTAAAGACCTTTCATTCTCAGATTCCCTAATGTAACCCCCTAATTTTTCTGATTATTTAGAATAAAAGTAGAGAATCTAAAATTATGATTTACGGTAACTAAGCATTTTCTGCTAACTATTTTTTCCAACCTGTGCAAGTACATGTGCACAATTTAATATCAATTATGATAGTTTCTGAACATTGGCTGGAGTGCATGTTCCCTCTACCACCATAGGTATTAATCCTATCTCCAAAGGAATTTACCACAAATTTCTGAATGAGATGTACACCTGGGTAGTTGCTGGATTATTCCTCTGGAAGCAATTGGAGACACACTGGCCAGCTGCAGGGCCCTCAGAGTTTTAGCTCATTTAGGTTTGCTGTTCTGCCACTGGGCTCTCAATACCAAAACTTCTATCAGTTTCTAGTTTTTAAAACTATTTTACCATCGACCATATAACCTGGTGGAAATGTGGTCTAATCTGTTTTGTGAACTACCTTAGAAAAGTTCTGTCTACATGTTATTGAAAAATAATAAAACAAAAAAACAACAAAAACACTCAGCATAGCCTCAAGTGTGAAAACGTGAATGCCTGGGCTGGCCTGTAGCTCAGCTGATAGAGTACTTACTTGCCTAACTTAAACAAAGCCCTGGATTCAGTCCCCAGTGCTACATATACCAGGTGTGATGGTACATGCTTATCATCCTAGCTCTTAGGAGATGGAGACAGGAAGATTAAAGCAAAGTTATTCTTGACTACATAGTGAGTTCAAGGCCAGCTCAGGATACAGGAGTCCTTGTATCTAAGTGGGTGGAGAGGGGATGTTTACCTAGAAGAGGTATAAGTTTTCAGTTTTAAGCTAAGACCAACCAAATTTCATTCCTAGTGTCATAGATAATATATGTTCAAGTAAATATATGATTTATGTTTCCGTATTCTATGAAAATGTTTATGTACATACAGATAGCTGCCGTGTAAGTTACTGCTGAAGAAAATTAAAGTTGCAAGCCCTGAAAGTGGACACCCAAAATATTATGTCCTTAGAAATATTTGCAGGAATTTTGCTTAATTGCAACCAGAAGTCTGACCTGGAAGTCTAGTGTCCTGACCCTCTAGCTGTTCGGTTTCCTATTTGTGGTGTTTTGCTCTCTCCAACTGTGAGAAAATCTATTTTACATGGCTTTAACCCTGTGTATTCTTAGAAACATTGAAGTAGAAAATACTCCCCTGGGGAGGACAGCATTCTCATTATTTACAAGAATGACTTGTAAAAGTTTCTCTTAAATAGAAAAAATTTTTGAAATAGTTAGCAAATCTTTCTTTTTAGGATCTGTTCGGAAGTAAAAACAGCCCTGAGCTTCCCTTGGAGGTAATGTGAATTTTAAGGAGATTTTTGTATTGTGTAAATTTCCCTTTAATTAATGAATTATATTTTAATCAAACTGTGGTTTATAAATCATCCCCTTATAAGGAAACTTTTCCAGATACCCTTCATTTTTAGTTAACTGAATCTTTTCTTCTCTAACCTTTTAGATCAGTGAAAAATAGGAGCATTCTAGTGATTCAGGAGACTGGTTAAGCTGGTCCCTGGGCAAGAAACCCTTCAGTATTCTTATGTCAAAGGCTCATGCCACATTTAAACTCGCTTTATAGACCAGGCTGGCCTTGAACTCATAGAGATCCACCTGCCTTTATCTCCTGAGTGCTGGGATTAAAAGCCTGTACCAACCAGCCCTAGCTTGCTATTTTTCAATTAGAGGAAATTCTCTCTGTGTCTGTCTCCCTCTTTGATTATGTGTTTGTTCCTGTGTGCTTGCCATGGTGTGCTTGTGGCGGTCAGAGAACGATTTTGTAGAGTTGATTGTCTCCTTACACCATTACATGAGTTCTAGGCTTACATCATTGGGCCTTTACCCCATGAGCCGGCTTGCTAGTGTAGAAGAAATCAGTCATAACCATTTCAGAGGATTAAGAAAAAGGAACGCTAGCAGTTAAGTTCAAATTCATTTAGTCGAAGAATATTTTCTTCATTTTTTTTAATTGTACTATCAGATTTGTGCAGCGTTTCATCACTGCATTAAGGAGCCCTGGACAGATTAGCATTTTCATCCATTTACTGCTGATGCTCCTTCCACGAGTTTACTGTGCTGCCCTGAACTCTGCTGCTCAGCCTCGGGCTATTATAGTTATTTAGTACAGGTATATTGGATAATTTTTCATTTCTCATAGTTCTATACGTAGGAATGAGATTTCAGGTTAATTTTTTATCTCTGTGGTTAATATATTAAGGAAAGTACAGACTATTCCTAGTAGCCACATTATTCTGTTTGTTCCTGTAGTAAATAAGGATTCTATTTTTCTCCATGTTCCCACCAACACGTGTTACTGCAAATTTGGTTGTGCACACCCTAACAAGTGTGAAATGGCGTCTCATAGAAGTTTATATTTCTGTCTCCTGATGACTAGTGATACTTACCCTCCATTTGAATATTTATTGACCACTTAAAATTTTTCTTTAGGAAAATGCCTGTCCATTTCCATTTTAAATGTTCTTACCTCATAGATGATATAAAACTTTTTCTCTTTGGAGTATCTTCTCTCTTCATAGTCTTAACTTTGACTATATGCACATTAATCTATCTTTTATTTTATTGGGCTGTGGACTTCATATCTAAGAAATATTGTGTAGTCCTTGATCACAAAGTTTTATATTTTTTTCTAGATGCTTTATAGGTTTACCTTTTGTAAGTGGGTCTTTTAGGTATTTAATTAATTCGGAATGTGGTATGAAGTGGCGGGTTTAACATCATGTGGTGGACTATTAGTTTAAGATGTGTTACATTCATAAATACTTATTTGTATATTTTTAATGATGCAAAGATGTGTTGCATTCTTTCGTGTTACATTTGTTTAACTTTGTAAAGCTGTTTTACTCTACCTAAAATCCCTAATTGGTCTAATAAAGAGTTGAACGGCCAGTAGCTAGGCAGGAGAGAGGTTATTATGGCTGCTAGGCAGAGAGAATAAGTTGGCGAACTCTAGGAAAGAGAGCGAGGAGAGAGAAAAAAAGGAAAGGAAGACACCAAGGGCCAGCGACCCAGCCGGCCACAGAGTAAGAAGGATAGAAAGGTATATAGAATAAAGAAATGTAAAAAGCCCAGAGGCAAAATAAAGTTAAAGAGAAATGGGATAATTTAAGTTACAAAAGCTGGCTAAAAACAAGCCAAGGCAAGTCCAGGCATTCATAAGTAAGAATAAGTCTCCATGTATTTATTTGGGAGCTGGGTGGCAGGCCCCCAAAGAGTACGAAGAAAACCAATTAGACATCATCCTTTGGCAGATGGATATGCAGTTATCTTAGTACCACTTGTTAGAGAGATGACTCTAACTTCATTTAGTTCTTGGCTGCTTTATTGAAAAGCAAGTGATAGTAAATGTGTGTGCTTGCTTCTGGACTCCGGTCTATATGTCTGTGAAGCTGCCCTGCCAGTACCTGTTCACTGTTCACTGTTGCTTCTTAGAAGTACCCTAACATCTGCTTCTGCTTCTCATTCATTTAAAGAGAGTAGAGGAGAGAGACAGACAGACAGACACAGAGAGAGAATGAGTAAGTACCTTTGCCCTCCTGAGCCGTCTTACAGACACTTTCCATTCTTTTTAGAACCTTTTTTGTTGTTGTTGTTCTTCCTAGCAGGATCAAACTGCCATTTTCTGTTTAGTTCAAAAGTCTAGGGGCTAGAGAGATGACTCTCTTTGTAAACACAAGAACCTGAGTTTGGATCCTAGTACCCAAGCCTCCTTTGAGACAAAGACAGTAGGATCACTGGGGCTTGCCGGTTACTAGCCTAGCTGCAGGTTCATGGGGAATTTTGTGTCAAAGGAATAAGGTGGAGAGTGATACAGGAGAACGCCTGATGCCTTCTGCCTGCCACATATACTTGCAGACACGTTTACATACACTACATGTGCATCCTCATGCAACAAAATAGAAGCATTAAAATGAAACGAATAACTATGAGGTACCTAGTGGAATTAAAAACACATTTGTACGTAAAATGGGATTCAAAAAAAGATTTACTCAACACACACACACACACACACACACACACACACACACACACACACACACACAAAATCTGTGGCCAGGCCAATGAGATGGCTCATGAGGTAAAGGGACTTGCTAATAACTAATAAACCTGGCAACCTGAGTTCAATTCCTGTAACTCACGTAGTTAGAAGTAGAAAACTGACTCTGCCACAGGAGGTCCTGACACACATATACACACAAACACACACACACACTTACGCAGAGCTTTGTGGGGTGGGAGAGAGAGAGAGTCAGAGAGTCCATTTTAACCTGGTCCCTGCAAATGTTATTTTATATTATTGTAAACAACTAATGCTTTAATAATTTTGAAAGTGCTATTGGTCTTACCTAAAGCTTTTCCTCTAGAGTCTTAGATGAAAACTTCCATAAGTTTGTTGGTTCTCGTTATTCTATTTTTTGCCGAATAAGTGCAGAGAAAGAGATCCTTGTATAGTCAGGGTCTTCCTGTGTAGAAATGTGCATTAGTTACCCATAGGGATCTGGTGTGATTGACGAGATACCTGGCTGTCAATATTGACTGTCTTTCCTCCTGGACTTTCTAATTACCCCTCAGAGCATTTTTGTTTACGTTTCCTTTGGATTCTTGTTATCTACTTAGGAAAACAATTTACAGCAGAGTAAGGGATACCTGTGCCTTCCTTGTTAAATACTGTTTTCACTCTTAGTAAATTACCTATAGAAGCAAGTTTCAGTCATGGTTTATATTCTGAGACTTTGGAAGAGAGGGCTATATGAATATGAATGCTTAGAAGGAACACATCATCTTTACGGCCCTTGAGTATTTTCATCACATGATGTTATTTAAAACCCTCTTCAAAAGAATCTTTACTTGCATTTGTTACACTTATCGAGAGTTTCAGTCAGTTAGGTATGAAAATAGAGCCCTATAATGAATCCCACTCACCTACTGAGTACATCACTTTTTTTCTTAGAGCCAATCCCATTTCATGTATAACCCCTTCTACTTTCCTTCCCCTCCTTGAGATTCTTTTAATGTAAAACTTAGAATAATTTTTATATAGTAATGACTCAACATAAATAGCTATTAAAAATGATCAAAGTGCTAATTTTACAAAAGGATGTAGCTGAGCTGAGTATAGTAGCACACGCCTAATCCTGCTCTTGCCTGGTACTGGCAGGAGGATTAGGAGTTCAAGGTCAACATCAGCTGCCTAAGGAGCTTGAGGCCAACTCTCGCCAAGTGAGAACCTCTGCAAATAAAACAGTCCCACAAAGTTTATAAGTTTGCACTTATCCATCTTCACATTTCTGAATGTCTCAATCCTTCTAGATACAAATAAGGTTGAGCCATTTAGCCATGTAGTAGGATACATCTCTTTGCAATAAATGAACATCTCTAATATCCCTTCCTCTTCCAGTTTTCTTTTGTTTGCATATGTATTTATTTAAAAAGCAGGTCAAATGTCCTGGAATTTCTTAGGTGTGGGTTTAGCTATCTGTGTTTGTTGGCATACTGACATATTTTCCCAAACGTGGTATTGTATACCCACTGGCAGTTAGTGCCACTGACCTAATGAGATTGAAGTCCCATTGGCAGTGGATCTTTGTCCCTGATTAGGAATGCTGGGTGGCAGTTGGGGAACATTTCCTATTGTACCTCTGATTTCTGGTTATAGCACTTCTTAATTTCATTCTAACAACGGATATCTAATGAAGATGCAGTTTCTGATCTAAGTTTTTTATTAATATTTTAAATTTGTTCATTTTTATTTATATTGTTAATGAACAATGCTGTTTAAGCAAACAAAATTATAACAACACCACCCTTACATCTCCTTCTGAAACTTGTCTAAAGAGACAGTTAAGATAGGCTTATCAAAGTAGGCTGTCCATGGTGCTACACACCTTTGATCCCAGCACTCTGAGGGATATTTCTGTGAGTTCAAGGCCACCCTAAGTAGTGAGTTTCAGGCTAGCCAAGGTTAAATAGTAAGACCTTGTCTTAAAAAAAAAAGGAAAAAAAAAGTTAAGATGGGTGTTTTGGGCTGGGGGGGGGGGGAGACGGACCATGGTTCCTTTACCAGTCTGAATCTCTGTTGGATCTGATTTAAATCTTAGGAAGCAGCATAAGGCATTGTGTGCCTATAATCTTGCCTTTAATGTGTCATCATGACACGTTTTATATGAACTCTTTAGAACTTATAGAGGATAAAACTAAAAACTGTGGGTTTTATCTATTTCTTCTTTTTTTTTAAGGAAGAGAAAACAAAGAAGGCGTGAGACCCATTTGCAGAAATCATGAAAAGGTGTGGCGATAACTAAGCCAATATGCATTAATGTCTCCTGAGTTTCCTGGGTAGTTTGAGCTTGGGTGCCTTAGAAATTACCTTTCTCCTATTGCCCCTCCACTGTGCTATAGAAGCCCTGAAAAAGACCTGTTTGTGTTTAAGGAACTAGGGCAACACACCTCTTGTTTGTGTTTAAGGAACTAGGGTAATGCATCTCTTGTTTTCAGAGAGAGATCATATATTTTTTTTTAATGATATATGCTGTGAAGTACAACCATTACTCTAAGAAGATTCTGATTAATTTGTTTGTGACATCCTATAAATCACCATGATAATATTTAGAACTCAGTGACTTCCAAACTGTCTCTGCATCTGAATTTTCTGGAGCAATTTAAAAAGGACATAGCTGTCTGGCTATCTATCTTATATATACCATAGATGCCTCATCTGCTATGACAGTTCACATTCCACAAGCCATGTAGATAGGCACCATGGACCCACGGCTGAGAAGTGAAGAGACTTATCTGAACATCATGATAGTTGATTTTCTAACTGAAGAGAAAGTAGAAGAGGTGATCAATTTGGGAAATATTTAATGTTGCCATCCATGATTTGAGTAGTGAATGCATTAGGACCAGGAAAAGGACCCCACAGGTCCTAAGATGGAATTGAAAATCTAAATGGCAGTTATAGAATTAAGAAGCCTGTTCTTACTAGCCAAATGCTGAACAAGCCAATGTAGGGGAGAAGACAGACTCTCTAAATGTCAGGAGAAAGTCAGAAAGCGAGTGGCCCAGGACTAGGAAACAAACACAACCGTGGTATGAAAGGCCCACACTGTGTCCTTGTGTTTGTTTAGTGATTCCCCTGCAGCCCTGTTGTGTTCTGCTTCTCATCTCCACTAAATTCCTGACACAGATGTTTGCCTTTCCGGAACCACTCTGGTATTCTCTTTCATACATCGCCCCTGAAGCTACATCAAGAATATTACCAAATACCTCTTGGTGGCCAGCTCAGCGTTTTATTTTCATTAAACTCCTTCCTGAAACTTCTGTCCTTATCCTTGTCTGCTACTTGTGAGCTCTTCTTTGCTGCCCTTAAGTGTTGTTGTGCCCTCCTCCTCCTCCTCTGACACACACACACACACACACACACACACACAC
>NW_004949101.1:10952057-10975341 GCF_000317375.1 Microtus ochrogaster | reverse complement strand
ACACACACACACACACACACACGCACGCACGCACGCTGCCTTTGGATTTCTCAGTGAACACACTCAACTGTGGCTCTGTCTTACTTTTTGGTCAGATTTTTCTCAGTACATCCCCCAGTGTGACTTCTCCCCTGAAATCTGTTTTGTTCTGCCTTCCAAATAGAGTCACCCAGAATACTCATTGGTCCTTCTCTGAAGTTTTATTCATTATCTTATCAGCTCTCCATAAACTCCATGTTTCTAGCAAGCTACGATTTAGCTATGATGAATTCACAAAGGTGCAACTCTCATCACCAACCATCCCTCTGTACATATTGAGTTCATCACCAGCCCTCTTTCGGACTCTGTTTCTGGTATCCATTTGTCGTTTGTCTTAACTGCTGATGAAGCTCACTTTCTCCCACTTGACTTTGTTAAAAGCTTGAGACCATAGTCAATGGAGTTCATTTCAGCATAGAATAATTCCTGAGTGGTCCAGGGAGAGCGCTCCTCCAGCAGTGGGAGTGATCCAGAGAGCCCTCCTCCAGCGCTGGGAGTAGTTGGCTCTTACTAGCTGAACCTGAGAACAGACTGAAGAAAGTACTTGATTAGGCTGTAGATAGGCATTATCTCTCAGTGTAGTTTAATGGATAGTTTCCAGTTACAAACAGATCGGTTACCTGGGTTTCTGAAATTGGCATAAAGCTCAATTAAAATTAATCAGTTAAAATTAGTGCATCTAAGGTAAATTTGTTTGTTTACAGGAACAATCTGGGCAAGAATATCTTGTGTTTGATTGGTAAAACACATGGTGGGGGAGGGTGGTCATTGTGGATATGTCTATGGTGACATATATGCTTATAATCCTAGCCTTTGGGATCCTCAGACGAAAGGATTTCAATTTCAAGGCCAGCCTGAACTGTCTCAAGCTAACACAGTTATTTACTTAATTGTGAGTGTCAGATACAAGCCTGCTAGCAACAAAATTCATTGATTTACTAGCAGTTTCAAGCCAAAGAGCAGGACAAGGGATGCAGAACCACAGGAAGCAATATAAAGTTTGTTTAGCAAATGCAATGATTCTATCCTGGAGAAGAGTATGCCTTATGAGCCCCTACCCCACCTGTAAAGGACCCCTAGCCAGTGTTGTGTGGATCTGTGTAGGTAACCACAGCTGCTGAAAACTCAGGATTGCAATGGGCATGTCATACCCAGAGGGTAGTATTCCATAGTAATGTTCATTATTAGGCTCAGTGACTTTAATAGTCAAAGCAGTATAATAGTTGCATGAAACTCATTTTCAACTGTTTGGGAAAACATTAAAGCTCTTAAAAACGATCAAGAGTTTTGTCATATTAAATTTATAATAAATTTTATTAGAAAAATGTTAGTTTCTTGAAATTGGTCTTTATATGGTTTGGGGTTTTTAAAATTAAATGTCCAAAAGGATTTTTTTTAAATGTACTTTGACAATCTAAATGAAAGGACAAAAAAAAAACTAGGAATAATAAGTAATATTGATGAAGAAAAAAGTAATATTGAGAAGCAAGAGAAGAATTTGCTCTACCACATTAAGATTTGCTACAAATAAAGTTTAAGTAGTTGTAAAGGAATATAGAAAAGGGGTATGCATGACAGAACTGAGGTTGTGGGTCAGTGTGAGCCTTCTATCGGATTTCTGACTTCTCATCTGTGACATTGATTTTGTGTATGATAGGAATTACGTTGGAATTGCACTGATCTGACATGTGTTGACATATGCTTGTATTCTCAGCATTTAGGAGGCTGAGACAAGGTTAAGTAAGACGATCAAGCCTGGGCTACTTAGAAAGACCTCGTCTCAAGACATGACATATATTAGTCACTACCTGTTATCTATCTAAAGAACATTGTTAGGCAGGTGTAGCTGTACACATCAGCATTGGGGATGGCAGTAAGAGAGTTGGAGTGCATTGCTGGACTTGATACTGTCTAAAACAAATCCATATATAGGGGCTGTGGATGACTCAACGGATAACAGTACTTGTAACCAATCCTGAAAACCTGAGTTTGCTACCTAGTGCCCACATAGTGGAATGAAAGAATCTACTCCGCAAGTGTCCTCTGGCTGCCACATATATGCCATGTCTTGTACCCCAGTCCCTTTGATTAAAAACTACAACAAGTAAATAATATAAAATAAATAAATCACACATGGGGATGTGAAAGGGTATAAGGAAATAACATTGAGATATTTATTTATTCATTTTTCAGGTGGGGCCTTGCTCCATAGCTCAGCCTGGCCTTGAATTCTCTGTATAGCCTCGGCTAACATTCAATGGCACATCTTCCTGTCTCCTCCTCCCAAGAGCCGAGGTTACCGATGTGTGCCACCATGATCAACAACATTGAGTTTTCTTTTTAACGTAGTTGAAAAAATTATTATATGGTTATTTCCTTTTTAAAATGTAGTATATAAAATAGCAGGTTTCCTCCTGGCATTTCCACACACGCTTTGCCTTGGTCGGTCCTCTCTCTGCTTTTCCCCACTCCCCCCACAACTCACACTGTTTCTGTATTACCCTTTTTGTTTTGGTTTGGTTTTTGTCATGTGAGTTCTGTTACTCTCTTCCTGGTACCTCTCCACCTCACGGGCCTTTTTCTGCACTCACAGTTGCTCCCACAGAAACACAAATGTGAAAGTAGAAGCTAGGATCCACGTATCCCTAATGTTGGGACTTTAGAATAGAGTCAGAAAGACAAATCACAAGGAGATATGCATTCCCTGCGCCTGGATTTCTTTTTAGGTTAAACTAAACGACTAAATCAGAGCTGAATACTGCCTATCTGAGCATTTGGAACTGACCAGCTTTCCTTAGACTCTGGCAAGCACACTAAGGAGCAGGCTCCCCTCGTGTGAGGAGCTGATAGGGAGACAACAAACGGGCCGCACCAGGCTGAGCTGCACATCCGGGAAATTTATTTAGAATTTACGCTTTATCTTAAGTTTGAGTTTCTCTCCAGTTTAAAGTACGAATAGGTTTTATATCAAGTTTGGATTACTGGTTTTTCTGATACTCAGTCCTAGCTTCCTCATGGCACCTGGTGGCTGGAGTTGAATGGCCAATGTCACTTTTAAACACGAGTGTGGTTCTCTTTGGCTTTCTCAGCAGATTTCAACCCTTTTTCTATTAACTGCTTTGCCTCATAGGCATGCAGCTTATCACCTGGATTCGGTTGCTAAGGAAGGATGGAGTTGCGTGTGTGTAGGCATGCAGCTTATCACCTGGATTCGGTTGCTAAGGAAGGATGTAGGTTGCTAAGGAAGGATGGAGTTGCATGTGTGTAGGCACAGCATCCTCTCAGCTGATGTTTCAGGTTGTTTTTGATTTCTGATGTTTTATATATCCTGATCAGCAATCAGGAAGTGGACAGGATGTTTGTCAGGTTCTATCTAGTACTGTGATTTTACAGTCTGGTTGGAATAAACCAAGGTTCGTGACTCTTTCTCTTTACACGTGGTGCTAGAATGTCAAGAGCTGGAATAGGCTTTCTGCAAGACAGGTAGGCCTGGAGGACATGCCGCCTTAGCATGGAAAAGATATTCTTGAGGGGCATACTCAGACAGCTAGCAGTTCAAGTAACCAGCCACCTCATTCAGATGGCTTATGAAAAATCTGTTTCTTTTACTAAACAAAACAAAATCCATATGAAGAAAAAAATCTGAAATAATTATCTCTTTGTTTGTTTATCCCAGCACTTGGGAGACAGAGGCCAGCAAATCTCTGAGACCCAGGCCAGCCTGGTCTACAGAGTGAGTTCCAGGACAGCCAGGGATACACAGAGAAGCACTGTCTTAGAAAGAAAGAAAGAAAGAAAGAAAGAAAGAAAGAAAGAAAGAAAGAAAGAAAGAAAGAAAGAAGAAAGAGAAAGAAGAAGAGGAGGGGGAAGGAAAGGGGGAGGGGAGAGGTAGAGGAGGAAGAAAAAGAAGAAGAAAGAAATTTTGACTGCCCTATGAAAGCTTTCCATTCTGTGTTAACATTCACTGATGGGCTAACAAGGCCAGCAGGGTAGCAGATAGCAAATCTGATTTGTAAACAGGAAACAGTCTGGCCTCAATTCTTTCATTCAGCTTAAGGTCTGTTTGTTTGCATGAAACTAACCTGCTTGCTCCATTTATTTTGAAATCAAATAGACATAACTTTATTGCAATGCGGAGTCTAGAGCTATCATTAAGGATATGAAATGTTATCTCAAGAGAACCTTTTCGAAGTCTCTGAGTGTCTTGGGTAATAGATAAATGTCCAGCCTAGGACCAAATATTCCATGTGTCAACCTAAATTGTTTCCTAGTTGCCATCTTTTTCTAGGCTCCTGTGTACATATTCTTAAGTTTATAACAAAACGCTTGAGTCTTAGTTCCCACGAAATCCCTGTTTCCAGCCCTACCTATTACCAGCCATAGTGCAGGTAACATGTAAGCCCATGACAAGCTTTACGAGTCCCCATGGAGTCTCTTGCAAGGCCATGCCTCAGAGTTTCTTGTTATGTTTTTATGGGCAGTATCAAGCTTATAATTTTTTTACCTTTTCTCTCTTAGACTTTCTTACAAGGACATATGCAACTTTCTGAATAGATGTGGTGTATGAAGCAACGAGCTGTACACTTTCTTTTCTGAATGAAATAGCTGTGAAACAAACACTTCCCATCTTCTCTGTGTTTCTGATCTAGTCTAGTACGCAAGATACTGTCAGTGCTGGCTAGACATGAGCATTTTTCTTCTTGTTCTCTTAACTCAGTCACAACCAAGTCTTCAAATGGAGAGCAGACTCTTCCTCCTGGGCAGTCAATTCTGCAGCAACACACAGCATTCTCACTAATACAAAAGAGACCACAACTCCACCCCTTCAGTGAGCTTACCCTTGTCAAAATGTTAGGTTCAATGTCTACAATTGAACCATGGATTTCTTTGACATCATTAGTAGAACTAAGTATTTAAGTTACAGGCCTCCCAGTCTTTGAACTGCAGGTATATTCAAGGAGAATCCTTAAACAGTTAGAGAAGTCAGAAGTTTTACATTTCTGGCATTCTAAAAGACCATGCAAAGTGGGAAAAAAAATGCAGCTGAGATTTCTTTCTTTAAAGCTCAAATCCAGATTGGGGGTATTCTCTTTGGATGACTTAGCAAGGACTGAAGCAACCTGCCACCAATCCCGATGATCAAGCTTGATTCCCTGGAGGGCACATGGTAGACAGGCACCTGCTCCCACAAGTTTTCTCCTGCTGTCCGCAAGCTCGTGGTGAGCAGGCCCCCACTGACACCGAAAGTAAATAAGTACATATAATTTTAAAAATTCTTCATGATGACAGATCAGTTTATAGGTTTGTAGTTATAAAACTGTGGATGGGGAGTAATATTAAGATTAAAGGTGGGATAAAAGAATATATCTGTTAAAGTGCATAGTCTTTGGTTGGCTCCCAGTTTGGAGGAAAATTAGTGGTCTCTATTTTGGGACAGTTGGAGATAACTGAATTTAGATTAGCTGTCTGAGCAATAGTGTCGTGCTCAACTGCGGTATCGCAGGTTTGAAATTTGTGAGACTAGAGGTGATTTTTGGATTGGGGAGTTTTTATATAGATTTCATTATTTGAATAGTCCTCATTTAAAAGTCAGAACTCTGCAATGCTACAAAATCTGAAACTTAATTGATTGTCATGTCAGTGAACAGAGATTTTCAAATTTGAAGGGAGTTTGAATATTCAGGTTCAGGATACTCAGTCTAGTATGTGGGTAATAAAGGAGACGCTCCTTAGTTCTTGGGCCGAGACTCACATATTAGGAAAGCGAGTCTTCATGATGGCTAACTTATTCTGACATGGTTTAGAACATATGTATATCAAATATGATAAAAGATTAGTCATTATGCTTTACTGAGTCTAAATGGTGGAGTTCGGGGGACTTGGTGGCGCTCAGTCTGATTTCCTGGATATCTGAAGCTTTTATCGTCATCTGATCAAATGCAGAAGTTCCTTCAGTGAGAGAAGATGAAGGACATGAATGTTCTTCTTGAGCTTGCCCTGTGCTCTGGGAGGAGGCTTTGCTTGCTGAAAGAGAGCACGCGGTGGGTGAATCGAGCCCATATAAACCCGTGAAGCAGTGAATGCCAGCCATACCATCTCATCAGCTCAGCAGGGCACGCAGAGACATTTTCCCCAGCTTCCCCCATACATGGTCTCAGAACAGTGTGAGGGTGGACTTCTGTGTTATGCGCTGTGCCACCAACTTCCCTTGGCAGCTGCCGGGATTCTCAAGTTATTCTGGCTATGCAGCCACTGGAAAGCTAATGAGGCTGAATACTTTCACAGTAAGTAAGGGTATTTTCTCTCAGTGACTTGGCACTGTGAATTAGAATAACCAAATGTAAATGGCCATACCTTTAAAATGAGGGCCTTAGCTACTGTTCTGTTGCTGTGAAGCCCATGTCAGGCTCAGGCTGTCTTGCTCAGTATCTGTCTGTCTCTGTCCTGCTCCCTTCCCTCCTGCTAATCAGGATGTAGCTGTCAGCCACTTCCCTAGCACTGGGCCTTTCTGCATGCTGCCATGCTGCCTGGTGTGTTGATAAAGGCCTAACCCTGTGAAACTGTAAGCAGAGCCCCAGTTACATGCTTTCTCTTACAAGAGTTGCCTTGGTAGTGGTCTCTTCACAGCAATTGAACAGTCGCAGAAATTGTCATCAGGGAGTGCCATATTGCTGTGACAGGCCTGCTCATGCTCTTAGTTGGAAGAATATGGAAGATTTGGGGATACTGGACTAGAAAAGCAGTTGGGTGCTTTAAGTGGGGCTGGAAGGGCCATATTTGTAGGAGCATGGAAGGCAGTGCTGAAAGCAACTTGAACTCTGGGGCCCCAGCTCAAGAACTTTCAGGGGGCAAGGTTATTAGCAAGTAGCTTAGAGACCATTCTTGTGAACCATCTCTTCAGCCTTGCACCTTTTTATTTCTAATAAAGACATAGTGGAACAGTTTAAGACAAAGTGTCCTTGTTCCTTGAGAATCTGCATAGCTTTTGTGGACAACCAGTGGAGTCCAGTAGAAAGTTTGCAGTAATGGGGCCTGTATTGAGCCTTCACTAGAGAGTTGGAGGCTATTTGTAGAATGGAGAGAATGGCAACAGGTCTTTACTAAGCAGGGAGTGGAAGAAGTGGGAGCCCGAAGTCCTTGGGGGCTCCCTAGAGGTAAGGAAAAATACGTACTTTCTAGTACTGGGCAATATAAATTAGATCTAGGAGTGGACAAAGCTAGGGACTTGCGATCGAAAGAGACTTCCATTACAGAGACATCTGCCTCCCCCAAACCCCTGGTTCTTCCAGATCTAAAGACAGTGTTCCCTAGTAGAAAAGGGTCACCATAGCCAGTGAGAAAACAGACTACAGAGTGTGGCTTGTTGGTGCCTAATGATCTTAGACGATAATTGCCAGATGGTTTGGAAGTGAAACGCGGTTTCTTATGTATCTTCTCCCTAGTCCCCTGACGGCTCTTTTTAATCTGTGTCTTATTCTTTGGCATTTTGTTCGTTTGTGTAGTGAATTTCAGTCATTTCACACACACACCCATCACCATCTGTCTTCCCCCACTCCTCCTGCAGCTGAAATCCTTCCCAGCCCATCCTCTCATTCTTCAGTGTCTTCTCTGTGTGAATTACCCACTGAGCTTGTTAGAGTTGCTTCCATGAGCATGGGTAGAAAGTTACTTCCTGCAGCGGGGACGACTTACCCGTGGTTACACCACGGAAGAATGACAGCCTTACCCAGCACTACTAATTGCTAGCAATTTTTAAGGTAGGGGTGGGGCCTCGTGTGCCCTTCCCCATTTCGTGATGAAATGATGATGGGCTCAGTCTTGTACAGGGAGCCACAGATCTAGGAGTGTTTCTGAGTGTAAAGGCCACGTTGTGACCAGAAGACGTCTTTTTGCAAAGCATTTTCCCTTCCTCCATCTCTTCCAGTCTTTGCTTACTCCCTCCCATAATTCTCTAAACGTTGGGAAGGGCGATAACAATGGCCCATTTAGGGTCAAGCACTCTACTATCCTCTCTTCTTGGTAATTCTGCCAGTTATTAGGTCTCCGTATTAATCACAGCTTGCTGCAACGAGAAACTTCTCTGACCAAGGCTGAGAACCTAACATGATTTTCTACATTTAGAACATTAATGTCGGAAGCTGGGAGATGATGCTGAGTAGGGAGGACACAGACCTCCTGGATATTTTGCCACATTACTGTTATCTTCAGAGTGGTGCAGCTTTGGTTCAACCCTGAGCAAGTTTAAAACCTCAGTGGCTAGTTGAACTCTGTAAACTCAGTTTCATTAAAAACAAAGATAAGAATGTAGTAGTCTTTATATCTGTTATCTATGGAAATGTAAGACATCTCCCAAAGCATTTCAGCTCGGTGTGTTTCAGTGGCAGTAATATTCTCTGTTTATATATCAAGTTTAGTTTGCCTTAAAAACTGACACAAGTATATTTTGTGTTTAATCTCTCTTTAAACAATAAAGTTTCATGTAACCAGTAGAATTAGGTTAAGCAGATGCAATTCTTTTTAGCATGTTAAACTTAATATTTCATTTGAAGGACCATTAGGGTGCAATCCCCAAGACTACTAATAATACAGACCACTTTAGGAGTGATGCCCCGACATAATCCAGCCTTGGGGGACATAGGTGCACGGGACCAGGTTTTGTCCTACTGATTCCACTAACAAACCACTTGGCATATGTCTTGTATTGTTTTCTATAGGCGGAGGCACTATATTGGAGCTTTATTGTTTAGGATTGTTTACTCATTAAAATTTTTTTGGTGTAGAGTTTCTTTATCGTCTAGGTGGTGTCTCCCGGGTAACAGGCTTCATGAAAAGCAGAGGAGTGGCTTACGTGATCAGCTTTACATTAGCCCCTTCCTGGCTATAACTTTCTGTTGCTGAGGTTTTCGTCAGAAAGAATTTGAAACTTTGAACATGCCATCTGCATCTTAATTGCTTAAACCGGCAGACTGGCAGAGGCTATTGTACACTCTCTCGTTTACCCTTTGTAAGACTCGTAAATAATTATGTGAAAATTCACTTCTGAATTTCGATGTTTCCAAATTGCTACAGATTCCTCTCCTGTAACCACTCCTCCCCTGACAGTAAGGCGAATAAGGAGATGCGGAGGTGACTTCTATCTTCTCAGTGGCATAAAGAATGAAACACTTGTTTAAAGCACTCCGAGAAATGCCAACCTTGTACAACTTAGCGGAAGCAAACAATATGGCTGAAGTACAATCTGATTTTTACTGTGTCGGGAAAAGTGTATTTGATCACTGTAAATCTGGAGGTTATCCCTTTGTGGATGCCACTGTCATTTCACAATCTGTGTGACTGAAATAATTCTGTCGAAGCCATTGCATGTGTAGACAGAACATCAAGTCTATGTTCTTCTGTGACCTGAGCCTGCTTGCAGGGTGGTCGGAACGGTAGTAAATGTAGAAGAGGAAACTTCTTTGGTTGTGTTTTAACTATACACATGGTTTCAGAACAACCTTTGTCATGGAGGTAAAGATAGTAGGAACTTGATTTCCCTACAGAAGTTCTCATGATTCTCAATCTCTGTCTTGAAGGCTTAGCAGCTTTATGGGTTGTCTCATTGCGGGGAAACACTCACCCTCAGGACTGTGGTAACCAGAAACATTGTTACTTGATCTTTTCAGAAAAAGTCAATCCAGTATTTTATAACCCAAGGAAAAACTGGAGGAGGGTACCAAAGAAAGGAGGGGAACGGCAGGCAAGTGCTTCCTTGTGGAAGTTCTGTTAGCACACAATCAATGGCCATGTCTTCACTTGCACACATAAGATTCTCTGTTTGGAGCAGAGTTTATGCAGTAGCTACAGCGTATGCCTTTTTAAGAGAAATATAATATTTCACATTCATTATCATTTAAACACATTCTATTCTTGATGGATCTTCCTTTTGGCTCCAGTTTGAGACCATTTGCTAAAGTTTAATTTTAGGATTGCGTACTCTTTCAAAACGGTTGTGTCTATTGGTACTTCTGCCAACAGCATATGAAAATGCTGACATTTGCAATCTTTTTTTCTATCTGTTCTGGTGAATTGGGAGCTCAGGGAGGATGCACGTTGTTGGTGGTTTTAACTTCATTGATAAAGATGAGACTGAACTTGAACTAAGGAGTAACTTACTTACAAATTATACTCATTTGAATAAAAATTAAACTATTCTTTTAATGTTAAGTAGTGGACATTAGAAGGTGGCCAAGATCTATGCATCAATTTAGACTTAGTTTATCATTCATCTGAAATCATTAATTTTCAGACATGTTAGACCTCCTCATTTGCCCATTTTACAGATGAGGTGACTGAGTCACTTCACAGACTTAGGATCATGCCAGCTGTTTTGGCCTGACCTCTCAAAGAGTCAGTATGATAATGTTGCTCTCCCGCTCATGGGAGGTCTCTGTTACTTCTTTTACTCTTTTATTTGTTGAGTATTGAGTGCATAGTGTGACAGGCATTGGGCAGGGTCTCTGGGATTCAGACAAATTTATAATCTAATGTCACTATCATATTGCAGGTTATGGCTTTCAGATCACAGCCTATTTCATCAAGAGAGGGATACGCCTTCGCTGTATTCAGAGCTCACAGAACACTGGTAAGAATCCAGTTTCTTGGACCAGGCATTTCCATAATCAGTTTGTCCAAAAGAAGATTGAAAGTAGGAGACTAAATGTTCTTATTTGCTTCTGTGGCTACATCATTTAGTATTTCAAAGCATATGATCCCTCATGCTCCATGCATAGTGCTTACTGCCCTCGAGAACAGAGAGCAGGACCACGGGGATGCTTCTTCCTAATGCATCACAAGGGTTTCATTGGGTTTCAAAAGTGACTCAGTGAGCACGTGAACTTTGATTCATTTTCCCAGGTTTGGGGCAAATGAGCTACAAGAAAGTGCTTTCCCAACCCAAAGCCAGCAAACCTTCCTTATGTATTTAATGAGGCCAGCTTCCAACCCTCACTTCTGCAAGTCATGATACAAAAAATGATATCATGTCCAGTCAGCCACAGTGACATCAGGAGATAACAACCATCCCCTCTGTGCAGATCTGAACATTAGAAAGTTTAGCTTAGCTATTTTGGACAATGTTTTTATGAATATAAGATATGAAACAATGACTTTGAAATTGCCTTCATGGAAGTTTGCTCATAAAATAATAATCATTCATGTCTGTACTTTTTTGTTGCTCATTACCCTCTTTGTTTCTTTTTTAAAAGGTTATTTTTATTTTCTGTGTGTGAGGTCTGCCTGCATGCATGTATATATGTGTCCACCATGTGTGCTTAGTATCCTTGGAGGGGAGAAGTGGGTATTGGATCTCCTGGAATGGGAGTTTCAGATGCTTGGGTGCCAAGACTCAAAGCAGGTCCTCTGGAAGAACAGATTGTGCTCTTAACCACAGATTCACCTCTCCAGCCCCTATATTAGCCTTTTATTGGAGTCATCTACCTTGTTTACCTCACTCACAAAGTTAACCCTCTAACTCATACAATGCAGTCTAGCTATGCATTCTGGTCTGGACTGATGTTTAAATCTTTATTTATGTATTAAGGTAACATAAATCAATTATTATATAATCAAGTAAAGTGATTGAAAAAGCTTTTGAATTGACTATCATAATCTATTCATATCTTATTCAAAAGTATTCATGATTATCGCTCTTTTTTGAGATGAAAAATAGAAATACAAAATAAATGGAGTGATAATCTTGAATTTTAATTCTCATCTCCTAAATAACATTGTACTTTAATTTTTTGGTTTATTTATAAGGAAGAGAAAGGACAAATAATGAACAGAGGCTACTTACAACTTAATTCCAATCCCAATAACTTATTTCAAGAATTAATACATAAATAGTAACTGTTTCTATAATTTTGTTCTTAGAGCTTTCCAAAAACTATCTGTGGTCTTCATTCATATATAATTTCTGAATTATAGACACACCCATGACCCCACCTGCAATAAAGCCTTCCTATTGGAGGCCTGGTTGGCTGAGACCAGAACAGCAGATTGGGCTGAAGTCATGAATCTGAATCTGAATCTGAAAATGAATCATGAGTCTGAATGTTGGCACATCCTTGTTAGGTAGCAGGAGCCAGGTGAGGCAGGATGGGTGGAGCGTTTGCTTAGAGCATTTGACCTGTTGTGATGAGATGCATAGTTTAGAACAGTAGTCACCAAAGAAACACCAGTGTCCCAGGGTCTTAGTAGAACCACTCCAGGAACATCAGTGCTTTCGGTGTTTTGTACACTCTGACGTAGCCAAGTGGTATAAGGTGTTACCTGTATTCATATTGTGCATTTGTACAATTCACGTCTCTGTGATTAACTGACAGTTGAAGCAAATGGAAGCACGTTACTATCTCATTCAGTACTTCACATGTAGAATATTGAAAGGGCCCCCTTACCAAACAGGAGTTCTAAACAGAAAGCAGCATCTAACACAGAGAACAATTATAATGGCCTGCCTGGAGGTTCTGTCTGTTCTGATAGTTCAGTGGCTGTGGTATACCTTGGCTCTTCCTCAGCTCACTCTGCCCAAGTGGTGGAAACCCTACAGAGAGAAGGAGGGAGAAGAGACCCCAGTCCTAAGTATGCGCATCTTGCCATAACAAAGCATTACCAAAGAACCTGGGAACGAGAATTTCTATTTGCATGGTATTAATGCTTTTAGTAACTTGGTCTTCTTTGTTTTGTACAGAACTTCGTATATTTCCTGACAGATTTGTGGTCTGTGTTAGTCAACTTGCATTCGGTCCTGATACTTGGGCAAGCCAGAATGAAAAATCGGTATGTATGAAAAATATTATGTGTGAGAATCTTCTTAGTGCTAAGTAACCGTGGTGGTAGCTGTGTGTGGTGGTAGTAGTGGTGTGTATGTGGCAGTAATATACGGTGGTGGTGGCATGTGTAGTGGTAGCGTGTGTGGTGGTAATGTGTGGTGGTGTATATGGTGGTGGGGGGGGGGGTGCCTTCTATTATCGGCTATTCAGTGTGTTTTAAGAGGTTAGAAATGCTTTGCCTTCTGTTTTGCATGGTAACACTGATCAGTTCATGAATTTGTTGATTAATGTGTTGGGTTTTTGTTTCTTTTTTTTCTAATCCATGAATATTTAATTTGATAACCAGTATCTTATCACTTTCAACTTTAAATGAAGCAACAACACATGAGAAAACCTTGATGGTGTTTGTGATGGTATGTAAATGAGAAGAAGCAAAATCTGTGCCTCCCCTGGAAGTTTCCACTGGGGTCAGTGGCTTCTGAATTGTATTTTATGGTGAATCACTGGCATTTTTCATGAGAACTAGTGTTTCTCCCCAGTGTATTATTTCAGAGCTAGTAGAGTTCATTTTCTCTTGCTCTCTTTTCTCATGCTAAGCTTGAGCTCTATCAGGGCCTCGTTCTGTTTCACTGGAGTTCTCTGCTCACACAATAAATGTAGAAAACCTACTCAAAATGTTGTAGCTTACAACTGTGTCTTTTAAGCTTCTTGTGTGCTTTTGACAGCGTCCTTGTTGTGTGTGTATGTGTCTTCCTGCCGTCACAGTTCAGGCTATTTAACTTGTCCTTAAAAAAATAAAAAATAAAAAAAAATATTAGATCTCTGGCTTGAACCTTCAATGAACAGGAAAAAAAATATAGAAGATATTAACCCAGCCATAAAGTATGACATGATTATTATGCTTCTAAAATAATTTATGGGGATATTAGATTATCCCTATTGCTTATTATTTTTTAACCCATTTGAAATTTGGCCCTCATAGTATAAAATCAGCTTCTTATCTCATCTTAAGTAAATACATAAGTGTTTAAGAGGCTCTGTGAGACAGTAGAGACCCAGAAAGAGCAAAGAACTGAAAATTCGCCCTTGCATTTGGTTCCTTTGTTTTGAACAGAGGATCCTTTCAAAAAAGCCCGTGTAACCCTTTTATTTCCTCTTCGTCCATCAAAAACAGTCTCTCTATGTAAACATAAAATAAGATCAGTGAAGCAAATCTGGCCAAAGGCAGTAAAAGTTTATTTTTTTAAAATATTTTCAGGACATTGCTTTATCTTAGTAAATTAATAAATACTAAAGTAATTCTGTTGGCATATATTTTAATAAAGATTGCTTAACTGATTTTTCAGAGCAAGAAAAAAAATTGATCTGTAGTTTAAAAACACAGCTAAAACTAAACTACCAGAATGTTATTGCTTGCAGATGGGATATAGGAGAAATCAGATCTTATATCTGACGTGTAATGGTATCTTAATATCTTAAATTGTTAAAAAGGAATTAAAGCATCTGAATACAAATGAAACATTATCCTCTTGGGGGACTCTAGTATTTATACAGATGTAAGTTTTCCGAAGCTGCTGTTATATAATTCCTGCAATCTGGAGAACTTCCTAATCACTGAAAACTTTCCTTGTGAACCAGTCTTTCATTTCATTTAACCGTCTGAACACTTTACATGGGAACTCGGTTTCCTCGTCTTTAGCCTGTTCTGATCTTTATTGAGTACACGATCAAAGTTGCCCATATTAGTGCATAAGAAAAGTCATTTATATCACACAGTTCTTTCTTTTTGGGGGTGGTTCATTTTGGTTATGTCTCACTTTCTCTTCACGTACACTTTCTCAGCAACACAGGCAAGAGTCAGGGAAACAGAGTCGAGCAGGTAACTACGCCATTGCCGCATGTGCTCCTGTCTCACGGAACAACTCCCCTCCTCAGAGCCTCCCGCCCACCACTTTCTCAAGTGTGTCTCCCATAGCTGTGAATAGCCAAGCCCTCCTGCAGACCCCTAATCAAGCCGGTCATACTGCCTTCCTCCCACTAATATCTGACCTCTTGAGAGTCCACCTTCCCAGCTAGTTAGGGGTCAATCAGCCATCTTTCCCTCCCCAGTGCCTCCTTCCAGAGAAGAAATTCATTCTCATGATGAACTCCAAATACCCAAACATAGTGATATCAGTTCCCTCCTCTGCAAGAATTCAAATTTCTTTTCATTTTATATGATCACAAGAGGGCAGGATCCATCGAATTTTCTCCTGGTGGTCATTCTCAAGGAACTTCTGATGAAGAAGGCCTGAGAACTTGGCTCCCCACGTGGCTATATTGGCAATAAACTGCAGTTATTTTCTTATAATTGTTTATGACTCAGTGTTTTACATCACAGGATTAATGGGGAGTGGTCTTGTTCTTGATAGCAGCCTCTACCTCTCACTGGTACTGTAGCCCTCAGGGAGTTTTCCTTGAGTTTCCTGTGCTCTCTGGGCCATCTGTGTCTTAAGTAAGAACTGACTAGGAAATCTGGGAGCATCTATTGAAAACTACTTTGCCTAGGGAGTCTTTCAGCCTTCAGAGTAGGAAGCCAGCAGTATTTAACATGCCAGTTCTTCAGGGTAGCTCCACCAAAGAACATGTCCCAGATCAGGCAGCACAAAAGAGGCAGAGCAGGGTGAGAGCCGTTTTTGCTGTTCCTTTACCACCGTGCTAGAGAAGTATGTTCACCTTATCAACGTTCTCTGTCCATGGGGGACAGACAGTAGAAGAAGGGTCCTCCGTGTTGCAATAGCCCTGCACGGCGTTCTTATGTTTGGCATGTGGGAACTGAGCTCTGTACTTTGGGAAGCAAGGGCATTATTATGAAATGAGTCACTGTATTTTTCTTACTAGAGTTTCTCATAAGAAATCTCAACTCTCCTAGAGCCTCAGATCTGACCTTCTGCTGGACGTGGCGCCTGAGTCTTTCTGAACAGTTCTCACCTTTGCTGTTCTGTTCACTTCTTCAGATTTTACTGTACTTGGTTCTATTCCACAGTATTGACTTCCCTCCCCCCCCTCTCTTTCCTTTTTTCTTTCTTCCCCTCTATCACAAACTTAAGTCTCCTGTGTAGAGACTGTTCCTTTTCAGTTGTAAAGCCCTGGAGGTTTGGAGAAATCTGAAGTTACTTACTAGTTCCTGTGACTTCTTTATTGAAGTTACGTAAATAGGCACCGACCTCTGTATATATCTGGGACATTTCAGGGTCACTGCAAAGCTACTGTTTGATTGTGCGCTAGTTACAAGCCACTCCTAGTCTCTAGAGACCACGGTTCCCATCTACTCTGACCATTGCAAGGAACAAAATGTTCTGGGTGCTGGCTCTGTACCAGGGTCTCTATTGGGCTTCAGTGACAGAAAAATAAGAAAATACTGTTGCCTTCTAACTGCTTATAGTCTGGGAGATTGACACATATCCGGGTCACCTAAAATCATTTTATACCCTTTCTACTGTTCCAAAAGAAAGCCCAGAATTTTAGACCTCCATTCTTTCTTTTAAAGCTGCACTGTGTTAAAGTTTGTGATCCCTTTGTAAATTAGAGAGTGACAAACGGTATTAGTGCTGCCCTAAAAGCAGACCCGTGCGTTAAGGTTTTATGGTTTTCCATCTTGTCCTTCACCTGACTTGTGGCTGAGCTATGAAAATAGCTGTCAAGCCGGGCGATGGTGGCGCACGCCTTTAATCCCAGCACTCGGGAGGCAGATGCAGGCGGATCTCTGTGAGTTCGAGACCAGCCTGATCTACAGAGCTAGTGCCAGGACAGGCTCCAAAGCCACAGAGAAACCCTGTCTCGAAAAATAAAAAAAAAAAAATAGCTGTCAAGATTGCACACACACCCCAGCTATCAGGGCAGGGTCCTCTCTGTAGCACGGACTATCTGAAAAGTTTACTAAGAGGTCCTGACCATCAATAGCAGTTAAACACTGAGTTGAATACTTCTCTTAATCCAGGCTACTATTAAAAAGAAAATAACACCTTCTCATTTATAAATATAAGATTGAAGAAAAAATTAGTCTCAAGCAATAAACTGCCCTAGACTGAGTTGTATTTAGCATGGGCCTTACATTCCTCCGCTGGCTCAGTCCTTCTCCATATGCAAGAGAAGGTGGCACATTATCCCAGAAATCCTTTCTCAGATAGACTCTCTGTCAGGAAAGAAAAAAAAAAAGATGAAAATGCACTAAATAAGAATTTTAATATGATTTTTACCAACATAGAGTTTTTTTAATGGAACAATAATCTTGCGGATCGAGTCACATTTTATTTTAGGAAAGGTAAACAAAAGTTATAAGAAAAGATTTTAGAATTACAGTTTTTTAAAAAAGGAATAGAAGAAATATACTGCTTGAAAATTCGAGTGTTCTAACTGAATTCTGTGCCCTGATGAGAGGATAAGTAGTCCATGACTTTGCCAAGTTTTGGATGAAGTATCATAGACTTTAAAAAGCCACTTGTCCCTGACTATACTTCTGGTTCATCGTGAATTACACGGAGCTGTCAAGATGTTCCTGCAACACTTGGGAAAGGCCCTTAAGTTTGGAGGAAAGGCAGATCACTTGTTCCCATTTTCTAATATTTCAAACTTGGTTCTTTCTTAGCATGTGGTTACCAAACTCCTGTATGTTCATTGCACCAAAAGGCTAAATACAAACACACTCAAGGAAAGCAAAAATTACCCCTGACTTCCAGCCCAAAGAACCTCTGTTTCCAACCTGATCTTTGTTTCTTCAGGCTTAATAACTAAGGTCAGTGCATATTTATTTTTGCTAGGATTCTATTCATTTATAAGTTAGTTTATTTCCACTTTTCTGTTGATGTTCTATTGTATATATTTCTACTTACTATATAAAATATCCTCCTCAAGTAAGGAGAGTAATTTGAAGTGAGCTTATCATCTGTCTTTCAATTACATGTCATTGATGTGTGGCAGGAAGCGTCTGTATCTTTTCCACAATGATTTCTCCATGGAAACTCTTGATGTTGTATTTTTACATAAGATAAATATTTTCTACAATCTATTAGTTTGAGATGTGAAGTCCTTTTCACTCTGTATGGTGACCAATGTCATGCTAATCATGATCTATAGGTTTCAAGAGAAAGTGACATTCTGTTACTTCCACTGATGGTCTCATGCCAATCACTTCTAGGGACTAGGTTTCCCTGTTGCCCCATAGATTGAAATATTCACTGATGTCACTAAGATATCAGTGTTCTCCTGTGAAAACAGCTGTTAGATGCACAGGACGGGTCCTCACTATAGCTTGGTAGAAGGAATGCTCAAACATCCTGACAGAAGGCAAGATATAAGCACTGAATTGAATATATCCCTTTAGTCAGACTATTATTTAATGCTAAGGAATTCTCACAGTCCTTGCCCCGTGCAGAGGCTGGCTGCCAGTTCCTTCTCCAGGTAGCTGGGATCACAGCTCAGGATCAAAACACGGTCAGCAGATAGTCAAGGGACTGACTGGGGCAGTGCCATCTGTAGAACATTTTGCCTTAGCAGTACCCTCATCACTGCCCTGGACTGGCAGGTGACTGATCTTAATGAAAATGCTAGTGATGGCAATGAAGATGTTCTTTCTTGCTTTATTTTTCTAGACTACCAACACAGAAAATTTGAAAAACTATTTCTTCAGGTTAAGATCTTTTTAACAATTAAATATTACATACTTGTCACAGTGATCTGAGGTCTTATTCTCCTTTCCTAATAATAAAAATCTCCCAGGTGTTTAACCAGTAGTATTGCAAGTGAGATATGTTGTATTTCATTGCCAGAAAGTAACCTGCCCACTAATCAATTGGACTCTAAGATTGATAATAGCTAGGGTAATAGGAAATGACATATCTGGTTCTCTAATCCTCTGTACTTGTTTTACATAATGTTCCTTCTGTGTTCAGAGATCTGTGCTCATTGATCCTTAGCAACCAACTAATTACATTGCAGATTAATTTGGAAAAAAATATACTATGGAATAGAACAGAGGAAAAGATATTGAAGTTAAAATATAAAGACCTGGTCTTGAACACTACATCTCCCATCACTTGCTGGAAGACCTCAGACACAGACAGTGTTTGACTTTAGGAAATTAGCCCCTGTTTTGGTACACAGAGGTAAATGAGATATGAGCTATAAAGCCTGGCTAAGTTTTCCCATCAGCCAAGTGAAATAATACATATTAAAATGGCTTATAAACTCTGAAGCACTTTTGGGTACTAATTTTCATCACCATTATTTCCTTCTTCCCAGCGAAGAGTTCATAAATGCCATACTGCTAGATTAGTGAATGATTATATGTCTTCTTCGTGGTCTTGAAAAGAGAGTAATACTTGGTAATACCCTCTGCACATAGTATTCTCCCAAGAAGGTCAGGGCCTTGTTTCTGTGTGTCTCTACTTTTCATCTCAGCTGCATTTTGCAGCTACAAAACTGCGAATGCAAACGGCTGAGGGATAAGCCCCCATGTACTCAGCTGGTCATGCCGACTCTGCTGTCCAGTCGCAGAGGAGGAAGAACTATAGCGTCTGCCCCTCTACGCACCTTAATTTACAGCAATGGTCAGTAGACTCCTGTCGAGATGAAGCTTTGGAAGAGAAACCCAGTCATTTCTCTACGGGCTTCTCAGGCCTGGATTTCTAGGAGTTCATGCTCCTCAAAACACCCACAGGGAGAGCACAGATAGAGTTCAGTGTGTGAGTGGGGTATGTTTGGAAAATTCATTAATAAGCAGATGATTTAGAATGCGGCACTCGTTTTCTCAAGGAAACAATGTCACGATAGAGGTGAGGTTCCCAGACAAGTCCACAAAAGCTGTGCCTATCAGGAGATATGAGTCTTGGAAAGAGGGGGCCTGGCTGTCTGTGCTCAAGGAAAATAGCAAGAGCTATTTCTTCCATATCCCCAGGCGGAGGGCCAGATCTAGAAAGAAATTTGAAATGAGACAGACATCTGTAATGTCTTCCCTCTGGCCTTTTGCTTCTTTCCCAGTGTGTTCTGGGCTTCTTTAGTCCATCTTTTAGCCAACCATACTACCTGCATAGTATAGACTTGCCCACCACTCTCTTCTCCCCTTCTGTCCAAGGCCTTGACCTCAGCCCCGTGAGTGGTCACAGCAGTCTGAACCCTGAATGAAGGGCCGGCGACTTGCTGTGGTTGCTGGCACATTCGCAGCTGTAGATATGATAGAGGAGGCACTTTTGAACAAGGAGACTCTGGAGATAGGCCAAGTTTCACTGAGGTCATTCACCGCCTGTTTTAATATTTATCTGATCAAAGTTAAATAAATTTTATACAACACTAATAGTGGTCAGTAGCTCCCTATGTCAGCCGCAGACCCAAACCTATGTGTCTTTTAAAATAATGTGTTTTGTCATACTTGTCTGTATGCAAGACTCAACAGTAGCTAAGGTTGGTCAGGATTTATTTTTAGATTCTCAAGGGCAGGTGAATGTAAACTGGAAAATCCTTGTGAAGTGTACACTTCCTACAAGATAACTTCCTTCATTTTTCACAGACACCATTTTTAGGGCTACATTCTTTGCAGTTACTTACAGGTATTTCCCTAGAATTGTATACAACAGCTTCCTAGTCACAACTTCAAAAGAGAAGTTTTTGTTTTTTTTTTTTTCCTTTCTCAAGACAGACTCTCATGTGTCCCAGGCTGGCCTCAAACTCACTATGTAGCTGAGTATAATGTTGACCTCCCGACTCTGCTGCCTCTGCCTATTCAGTACTGGGGTCACCAGCATGTGCACCATGCCCAGATTATGTACTGCTTGAGCTACATCCTCAGCCCTATGGAAATAAAACCGGTAAATTATTTTAAAGGAAAAATCAGTAATATTTGTGCCTAACCTGGGTGGTAGCACAGTCCACAGCCTGGTTCTCTCTCCCCTAGAGACCCAGCCTTTCGTGGAAGCAGAAGAGTGAAAAGCTTAGGGGAGGAAAAGACTCTCCCCTCACTGTGGGAAATGGGCAGGCAGGTGGCTTGGCATAATAGAACCCTCGAGATGGAGAAGACTTGCTTCTTCACACAGCTCCATTTAACAACTGCTGATCCCTGTCCTGCCTGCTTTGCCTAAACTAATACAACACATGTCTACTTCCCTTGTTTTTAGAAAATGACTTCAGCCCTGTGGAATTCATCAGATGCCACCTCCCTTTTTATTTTGTTCCATTTTGCTTCTGTTCCTTTGAGTTAATACATGATACACCTGAATGTGCCTATCTTTTGACCTGAATGTGTCTATCCTATTCTGTCTGTCTGCCCCCGCTTTTATTTCTTTAACTTATTGCTCAGTAGTTTAAGAAAATATTAGACATGAACTTTGGGAGATGCTTCCTCCTCATTGTTAGGACACATGCCTGGGATGACTGTGTCAGAATTTGGTCTGAGATGACGTGGTCTCGTGTTCAAGCTTCATTCTTGCTCCCTCTCTATAACCACCCAGCTTTCCATCCTGTGTCACATTTCAGAACCCAGACATACCTGATACCCAGTAGGCACTGCACTGAAGTAACGTCATATACTTTAATGCTCTCAGCTTTATACTTTAATACTGTTACATGTTCCCTAAATAAACGGGTATGATATATTACACTTTTACTCTGCTCTTGGTGTTTATAGAAGGTATTGTTGGCAGAGTGCAGGGGCCTGGCACCTCCAATAACTTATTCAGTACAACAAACTTGAGAAGAGATTCAGTGAGTGGTGACCCTTTTCATTTTCAACAGACAGGCAGGACGAGATTCCACATAGCATGGAGGCATAAATGAGGATTTTACTGATGTCTCTGACAGCTCCAGACCTTAAGTAGAGCTTGATCAGAGACACAGAGAGGATTCTGAAGACTCAGTTTCACACCACTGTTAGCTCTGCCAGCCTCTGTGCTGGCTCTGTTCTCTGCCTGTATATGGTGGTTGGTCCTGGCATCTCAAGGTCTTTTCTTCCCAAGGGGAAAGAGAACAGACTTCCACCCACAACAGCTGTGCTGGCTCGCTGTATATCAACGTGACACAAGCTAGAGTCATTTTGGAAGAGGAAACCTCAATGAGAAAGCACTGCTACCAGACTGGCCTGTGGGAAAGCCTGTGCTGCCTTCTGTTGATGATCAGGGTATAAAGACAGCCCACCTTACTGCCGACGCTGCTACCCCTCAGCTTGTAGTTCTGAGTGCTATAAGAAAACTGGCTGAGGAAGCCATGGGAAGCAAGCCAGTAAGCAGCCACCCTCCATGGCTGCTTCTTCAGTTCCTGCCCTGACTTCCTGATGGGCTGATATAGAAGTATAAGATGCACCAAATCCTTTCTTCCCCAAGATGCTTTGGCCATCATGTTTTAGTGCAGCAACAGAAACCATAACTGAGACAACAGCCATGCTGTGTGTGTGTGTGTGTGTGTGTGTGTGTGTGTGTGTGTGTGTGTGTGTGTGTGTGTGTGTGTGTAAAAGATTAAGAAATGGATGCTCGACAAAAATGAGTCAGTTTTCCAAATCTCTCAGCCAGATAGTGACTAGAAGGGACTGTAGCCAAGGACTTCTGATTCAGAGTCACCTCGCTACATCTCCATCCCACCACGACAGCACATGACATGTGGCCACTCTGCAGAAAGAGAGAGCACTGCCTAGGACAGCCCTCCCGATGTGATGTTGGGGAAAGGGCTTTGGGAACTATGAATTTCTTTAGGTATAGAGATTTTTTTTCCTTTTTACGAACTCCATGATTTATGAAGACACCAGGTTCTATTTTTTCATTTGTTTTAACCAATAATGTAAAAAAAAAGTCTAACACTTTCCATATTCCAAAGTGTGCTTCATACGCCTCTTCCTACTCACAGGTGAAAATGAAAGTGAGCCATTGGAGGTTGTAAAACTGGTCCTGGAACAAGCTAACACTGAGTAGGAGACATTGTGCTGCGTTCTCCTTCGGCTTTGTGCTCTCTGCCGTTTGATTTACTGATAAACCCGGGACAGATCATTTTTTGAATGTGCCTCAGATGTATACACGTATTATAATACTCGGTGAATTGCCTCCTTTAAAAATATAGTTGGGCTATCATTTTAACTTGGGGTACACAAAACAGAATCAGAAGACACCCTTCTCCGTTATAATAAGAAAGTGATTCAACTCTCAAAAGATGAAGATGATAGTGGTGATAAAAATATATTACTATGTTAATTACTCCCTGGGGGGTGGAGGTTCTACCATCCTTGGGTAGCATATTTTACAGTCTTATGAACAGTAGTTTGGTGACCGAGCTCTTCTACAGGCATTCTGTCATGGCAGTGAGATATACCAGGAGTTCCTTATACAGGTGTTCAGCCATGGCTATGAGATATACCAGGAGTCCCTTGTACAGGTATTCTGTCATGGCTGTGAGATATACCCGGAGTCCCTTGTTCAGGTGTT